>NW_023405213.1:0-68697 GCF_013141755.1 Anopheles stephensi
GACGGTACAATGAAGATGACCGAACGGACAAACGGACAATAAAAGGTATGCACAGTGTAGGCTACGGTTGTGGGCCTCAGCTGGGCCTTTTTTTTTTTTGGTTTTGTATACGCGCACCGTAAGTTCAGCTTAAGTGGGATTAAAGGCGCCAAAAAATCGGCTACCATACACGCACGGCTGTTTTCGTCCGCATTCGGCTTCACCGAGCACGGTACCGGAGGCCTTAAACCGCGCGTGGTTGCTGAATCTATCCGAGCAGCGCGAGTCCTTTCACCCCGAGGCCTTTGAGCGTACTGAAAAGGTACGTTCGCGTTGGGATGAAGATAATTTGTGGCAGGAGAGCATTTAAAAGGAACGATGCTGTTCGGACGCCACAGTGTATGACACAGTACAGCGTACCACAGTGTGGCAAAGAAATTTCCCGATAAGACGTGTCTGGTGCATCGAAAGGGCATTGTCTTTTATATTATAACTATTATTTGAAATTTGCCTAAGTATACTTTTTCCAGTACTTATCTAAGAATGTATTAACAGAGTTCGGATTTACGACTATCGAATATTTCTCGTTGGCCACTGTGGTAAGGACTTCTTGTTATCCTGAGGATGCTGTACCATGGCGCATGTGCTTACAATTCCCGTCGTTCTCGCTTCGTGCGTTCAGAGCGCTGACGAAGCAACAGCATATTCGATTTCGTTTCCGGTTTCGTCGATTCGTCCACCCGACCAACTCATACCATTCTACGCTGGGGATGCTGTTTTGATCAGTGTTTAGGCCGGGGGTACCGTTCACTTGCAGCACGTCGCATAACAAGCAGCAATCAGCACGAATCTTCAAACCAAAAGCTAACCGAGAAGCTCGGTGACAGTGATTCGACATAGTGCCACCATTCGGAGGTATGTAGAGGACTCCCCGCGATGCAACGTCAACCGGTAGAACGATACTCACGCGCCAGTGGAAACCGTTCAAAGTCGGGCTGGCGCGCATCCACCTGGGAGGTGTTGCTCAGTATGAAGTGTTCGTGTGGGTAAAGCTTTCGGTGTCTTCGGGTCGTGCGAGGATGATAACTTTAGCGCCAAAAACCTACCGCAAACGAAACCGGCACGAACACTCAATAACAATGCACATATTAATGGGCGAACGACACACGATCGAATTGCCTACCTGGCACAGAAGATTGTGGCACGGGTCGGTGTGAAGTGGTGATACGGTGCCCTTCGGACCAAACCACGCTTTGATGCGTGGACGTGCGTCCGTACGTGCGATGTAGTCGGGGACGGCTATGTCCGCACGCAGGGCGGGAATTTGATCAAACAAATCATGCTGCGCTAGATAGGCTGCACGTTGCTCTCCTGCTGGATTGGATGCTTCTTCGTTGCAGATGTTTTGCTTGACGAAGTCTCGAAACTTCATAAGCTTTTGAGACCAATCATCATTGCTGTACTGTGAACCAATCTCAATCGGTACTGTCCGTTCGCCTGCGATGTTCAGAAGATAGTTGGGATCATGCCATCGTTCCATTGCCGGCCAGCCATCGATTATTCCTTTAAGTATGGCAGGCTGCTTCAGGTCGTAGAATTGCTTCTAGTAAGAACACATAATCTGATTCAATGGTGTTTGTGTTGCTAGTGTTATGCCACACAAATATACCCAAAGTATTCGATCGAAGGACAGCTTACTACTGGAACGGTATTCGAATCACTTTCGCCCGCGATAATGTTTTCTACCTGCACATCCAATCTCAAACGTTTCAAAGGGGGTTCCAGTGTGCTGAATTCAGCTTTGGTTGCGAAAATAGTAGCCATTTTAAATCAAATTTCCGAAAGTAAAACCTCTTTCGTTGTGAACGTACCTAGATGGTTGGTGAGGTTGATGCCGCCTCTGTGAGTATGTCGGTAGTGGTAGCGCTCGTGTCCGCTTTTTCGATAGGACATCCAAGCATGAGACCGAGATCGGCCAAATATATAGCATCCTTTATGGAATCTACATCATTTCTGATACGCATAACGTATAAACGATCTACAAAATATTACAATATTAAAAATTATATATATTTGCGGGATAGTTCTTACCAGCAACTTACCCTCACGTACGTTAGGATGGTAAACATTTCTCTATCACCCGATTCAACGGCATTCCACTGGCCAGTGTGTAAGCGATTATATACCACATCATACATAAGACCGATCTTTACTAAATTGTAGAAAAGCTGTTTCGATCAGTTTTGCACCGGTCTAATCGATTCGATAATGGTTCTAGTGCGGCAGCAAGAACTGTTTGGTAAAGTTTGTTTTCTATTACACAATCTCGGTTTAGCAGCAATGATTTATCGGGAATTATAGATAGTATCGCTTGAATGCACCGCTCCATTGTACAATGATCTTTTAAAGTATTATTTGCTTGTAAAATCAATCCAAAAAAGCGTTCACACCCGGCAAAACTTATTTACGGATAGCAACAAAACAAAACATTCAAACAAACAAACGGTCATTGTGCAGTGCCGTGGTTGCCAGCAGACCAAGTTTAAATTAATTTAACTTAAGGCATAAATTTACATTTAGATTCCAAGAAAAAACTGCAATATTAAGAAAACTTTTTGTAAATTCACATAAAATAAAAACATAGATCTTCACACTTTATTTAGCAATCTAATTTATTTATTCTCGATTTTCTGCAAGAGATATGTTGAGCCGCGGCCTAATCGAGATCTGTCACCAACTGTCATGGGAAACGTCAAGCACAAAAAAGAAGCGATTGCAGCCAAGAGCACGCAAAGTACAGCTCGTTGTTAAATTAGCAATAAAATCGGAAAACCTGAATTTCACGCTTCTGTGTGGTGTGTAGAATATGAATGGTGCCGTAAACAATGGTAAGTGTGATACACATTCTGCGGTAGCGATGTTTGCTGGTCGGGAAAATGGATTGAAAAGTTGGGCGCATCCGTGCTAGACTTGCATGCGAAAACCAATATGGCGGCTGCTTTGAGCTTGTGCTGGTTCTGGAGGGGGGGAAGGGAGTTAATTATGGAACCGGGTTTCAAGTGTTTCAATGATAGAAAAGTGCGTGTGCTTTCTATGGTAGTGTAGTGTGTGCAATCATAATGTGAGAGTTCATGTAGAGTGCGCAACGAATGGAATGTGGATAATTATGTCCGGTACCTTCCAAGATTGATGTCCTTCATGAAGGTCCTTCGCGTCTATGATTCTTTCAAGTAGAGTAATGGTTGGCTTGTTAGCTTGTTTAGAGATGCATCAAGACGGTTCCGCTGGCTGAGGCGACATCGGCGCCGGTCTTTACACGGCAAGACCGGGGGTCAAATCCCATCCAAACCGCCTTCCCGTACTGAATTATCCAGCTACGGACTGATTTATCGAAATCTTTCGCGATTGTAGCGCCATGGAAGAAAAGAGACGAGTAATGCTTTCAATATTAATATTTGCCTCTGGGTCTGCCATTTTAGGGTAGCAACGAGTACAATACCGGAAACAATACAACAGCGAAGCCTCACCGGTCGAGAAGAGTATCGCAAGGATGCTGAAAGCTCGCCACCACCGGTTAAGATTTCGAAGCGCGATAAGGAACGCGAACGCGATCGTTGAGCGTCGAGAGCGCGCGAAAGGGATCGCGACCGGAGAACGTGAACGAGGTAAGTGTCTAAAAATGTTTGGGTTATGTTTTTTTTGTTTTGCATTTGATATCGTCTAATAAATGTTTGGCCTTTCCCCTTGAATTCCCACGTTTCGCCCGAGAATCGAACACGAGAGAAACAATCCGCTCGCGGGGAACACACCACCTGTAAGAGCGCCATAAAAAAAGCATGCATATGTAATGTACGATTTGATGGTAACATTTTGTGAACGGCTCAATGTGGAATAGCTTATTGGCGGGCAAATGATTGCGCGATCGTTGACATGAGGAATTAAAGCAAAACAAACTGGTGGTGCTCTCGCACGGATATCGATTCTTTGTTCGCGTCCATGCCTCTGTTTTTTTCTCTCTCTCTTTCTCTCTCTCTCTCTCTCTTGTCTTTTCTTTTCATACAGTTACCGGAAGCTATGTATGCAAAATGATAGTGTAAAATGGGATATACTGATCATGTACCATATGCTACTGTAAATAGTCGTCATTAAATAATCAGATGTGTCTTTTTACTGTGCATCACCTCCTCTTTCTCTCTTTCTCTTTTCTCTCATTTTTCTTTCTCTCTCTCTCTCTCTTTTAATTATAGGTAAAGTACAATATCATAAGCACAATCGTGCGTTACTTTCACCATATCATACCAAAAATGAGCTAGCCATCTTTATTCCAATCCTTTCATTGTTTGTGTGTGTATGTTTGTACTTTTGCCCCCTGTGCCTTGTATTCATTCCCTTTCCAACCATCATCTGACGGTATTATTCGTTGCGGAAGAAAGTTGTCGTTATCGTTTAATTTGTCAATCTTCTTTCGTTTTAACGATAGGCGTATCAGTATCAGATTTTTATTATTGCTATAACACACCACTCGAAAACAAACATCATTTCGCTCGTGGCAATGGTGAAATGATAGCATAAGCAAGCGATCGTTGTCACAGTTAGTCACACTTTTAATTTATGTTTCTGTTATATGCTTATGAAGAATTACGCCAAACATACATACAGTTGCCCGTAACGTACGTACGTACACGCTCGTACACGCAGTAAAAAAAAAGTTAGAGTAAGCCTAAGGCTTTTTTAAAGATAGAATTGATCGATCGATCTTCGGTTTGCAGTTATATTCAATAGCTTTGAGTTTGAAGACTCCTAGCCTTGAAAACATCACACGAAAGATAGATACCCTTAGTTTATAATTTCTTCTTATAGAACCATACATACCGTAAACTTCCACTGTCGCTTCCCTTCCACCGCTCATTTCTTGCACACTGCCAAATCAATTCATAAGATTTCTTCGTTTTTCTTTCTTTCTTTTTTTTTGTTTCTGTACTTTCAGCGGTTTTGATATCGAAAAGTTATTATAGTAGAGAGAACATTTCTAAAAAAATATTGTACATGATTCAGAATGCATAATGCTTTCCACCAAAAAAAAAAAACAAACTATAATATGCGCACCCCATCATCCTTCCGAGAGGAGAATCAGTTGGTGCATGCCTTTCCAATCCGTTGGTGCATGGATGAACGATTGTGTGGCTGGGAGGTAACATACTTTTAGCGTACTGTAATAGCACTTTGTTCTGGATCGGGGGGAAATGTCAGGTGTAGTAACGCTCCGAGCAACGGCCGGAAACCGCGTTACATACTGCACTAGCCTGGGAATGATTGGTATACTGCTATGCTGTTGCATACCAGGAATCATCTCACCATGAGGAGAGTTGTACGAAAGAATCAACGTTTGCTAGTCATCGCTTGGTGTCGGTGATTGGACTTGTTTCGTTGATACGACTAAACTTTGATAATGGGGCAGCAGAATTTCTATGTATCTTTATTTAAGCTTTTCATCCTACCGTTGGGGCCCCATCGCAAAGGGAGCGGAAATGGTTGCCGATACGCGGGACCCAGTGCGCTAAGGGTCCGACCGATCGGCAGGCGACTTGGGGTTTGCGTATTTAGCAGATTCGCGAGCGATGATGTCGGATGTGTGAGCGCATGGGTAATGCACACGCCTGTTGCGTGTTTACACTGTTACCGGATTGTTTCAATGCTGATTACACTAAATTACGTTCTCGTCCTAGGGACCGGCTAACGAATGTCCTTCTCTCTTTTCTCTTTTCTCTCTTTCTCTCTTAATTCTTCTTTTTTATCTGAATATTGTCGAAACTCAATGTGGAGATCGAGTGGGTTGTTCTCCTTCTATGCTTACCATCCTTCTCTATACGGGCAGTACCATCCACAGCACACAGTTTGAACGGCGCGCGTAACGCGAGGACACAGGCTTCTCTTCTCCGTCATTCGCTGTAACCATCGTCGGCGTTTACCCCAAATCGTTACGAATCAACCTTACCTTCCCGAGAGGGAAACAGAGAGTAGGCGCTAGTAGCGATCGTGTGTAAATGATCGATCAATTTTTTTCTCTCTCTCTCTCTCTCTCTCTCTCTTTTCTCTTTTTATTCTCTTTCTTTGTGGATTCTTAACACCTCTTAACATTTGACTGTATCTATCACACAGAGGAAAGATATAATTGCGTCACATGAGCGAGCCATACGCGCAGTGTGTCCCGCGCACCACGTACAGAGAGAAAGGGTGGCATAGCACGGGGGACGTACGAACAAACTGAACATAAACCGGCGGCATCTCTTCACCCTATCGTCTCAATATATCCTTTCTTGCGTGTAAGAGAAAGAGACACGGGGGTCACTGTTTAAGAAATTTCCCATCCCACCTCACGCACTGGGAAGAGGCCCTGACGAACGGCAAATTGCGGCAAACACGTCGACTGTTTGTGTGTGTGTGTGCGTGTGTATATTATCATAATTGGTTCATGTTTTTTGTCCTTTCTCTTTCTCTTTCTTTGTCTTTCTGTTTCGTTTTCCGCTCAAACCGTGTTTTCTTTAACCATACTTTCAGCGAACTGGGTTTATGTTCGTGAATTAGATGACGTGAAGTTAGTAAATGCGTCGAAGGAAACAAACCTCCGTACCTTCGTCGAATCGAATGCGCGCTAGGCTCGTCGCCGAAAATTTTGACATTCCGAACCATCCATGTTCACACTTTTGTCGTTGAGTATAGTTATCCAATTCACGCTACACGCGGCACGAGAAAAGGTAGCCTATCTAATCCTGTTGAATTACTAGTAGTAGTACTTCCACTGCTTTTTCTCAGCCATCGTCTCGGAATGGGGCCACGCAAAACGGGATGTGTGAAGAGTGTGTAGGCACGGTACGGAACCGCTGTGACTCGAAATTCAGCAAGGACATCCTGTGTCCGTGTGGGGCGGTGCTTCCCGTCCCGGTTGAACCATCAACTATCATCGCCCAACCACCATCTCGACATCGCAACTATATACGTACATTACGGTGCCTGTGACGCGGGGTTGTTTGCGGATCTTTTTCTTGTTTTTTTTGTCTTAGTTTTGGTTTTTTTTTTCTTCTCTTTTCTCTCTCTCTCCCCCTTATCTAAGCTGTAACTATGTTTATAAATGTAGCGTTCTCTTAAAAAAAAACAAATGTTCATTACGTCCGGAACCCCGTTAACCTGTTCTGCTGTGGAAGAAATAACAAATCTGCGACCCATCGCTCGCTTTAATGATCTGGGCTCTTACCCAACACTCTAACTACAGTCAACTCCCTTCGTAATTTAGATGATTCTTGAAAAAAAGCATACGATACATTATCCTTTATGTTCTTATTTCTTCTTATTCGGTGGCACTACAACCTCGAGAGGTCTCGGCCTGCCATTTCTGGCTTTCTGTGACTTGATTTTACCCGTATCATAGCAGTCCGCCCGACGTAGGCGGAGGCGGTCTGCATGGGATTTGAACCCTGGTCGTGCCGTTTGAAGATCGGCGCCGTTATCGCCTCGGCCCAAACATTTACCGAACGATACACCTGTTTACAGTTAAAGCCAGGCTACATGATGCGAGATGCCGTCAAAATCATCTCGGTTTATCTACCCGTGTTGTTTAGAGCACTTCATGCTCTCTCTCTCTCTTCAACCGAAAACTACCATGGCAACGCATGGAAAGTGCCAGAGAGGGCTAGAGAAAGGCGAAATCTTTCCGAGATTTCAGCTCGAGGAGGTGAAATCTTTTAGACGGCTGGATTTCGCATAACAACCCCCCCCCCCCCCCCCCCCCCCCTTTTTAGCGAAAACTTTTTCGCATCTCGCAACATGTATCCTGGCTTTTACAGTCGAATCGCTCACCGTTTGCTGCGACTCATGAGCTGCTTGCTTCGATTTGCGTGCGTGCCGTTTCCATCGAATGCTCGACATGAAGACCGAATCATATGCCTTTACCATGGAATCACGTGCCGATGTACATGGATTTTCGATTGCTCCTGTATGAAGTATTTGGTGTAATGAACAGACCGGTTAGTTCGTTACCATTAGAAAACATTTCGTCGGCAATTTTATACGAACAAACGGCTAATAAACCGTAAATGACGAAAAACTGTGTAGTACAATACCAACATCGAACAGTACACAAGACCAGTTTTCAGAGTTTAGTGGTGATCTATACATTAAACTAGCGGAAATAAATGGGTTCGAACGGCGAAGAAAATTTAGAAAAGTTTATGAAGCTATTAGTTTACATTTTTCTTTTTCAATATGTGAATTTTTCGTTGAATTCTTGGCAATAGTTGGTCTGTATCGTTCATTTTTACTTTGACACAATATGTAAAACACGTGTGAAATAGTTTAAAATAATGCTTTCCATTGCGTTTAGCGATTAGACCATAGGGTCGCTCTTTCGATGGTAATGGCACGCAAGTCGAAGCAAACGGTGAGCGATTCGACTATAACTGTAAACAGGTCGTAATATTAATATTACGAGTTAATGGCGCCGACGACTATACAAATGATACTTCACATTTTCCTTCAAAGATTTGAACAAAAGATTTTGTAACAACAGAAAAGTATAATTTTACATCATTTAAATATTTTGCATAATGGCTTTAATTGTCATGGGTGGAACGGTTTATTTCACTTTTCATATCAATTGTGGCTAAGGCCACAACAGTTCGCCAAAAAATGGCTAATTATATAATATTGGTTCGGAACAAATTCGTTATGAGAGGGTTGACTGTATTACTACTACCGTTGTGTGCATTCATAACTAATATACCCATGGATCGAGAGGCATTATTTTATGCTACAAGTTTCAACATTTTTTGCTGCATTTAATGCACAAAAATATGGTTGTGCAATTTTGGAGCGAACCTGTTCATTGAAAAATTGCACGATACTTTGTTTCTGGTTTGGACTTTTTTCCCAACACTTCGGAACATGTGTGATTTGTTCTGTTTTGTTATATTTTTCCGTTTTCGGCAGGGGAAATAGTTTTCCCGTTTGCCAAACATTCATTTTCCCACCAAGCGCGCTCTTCATGTATACATGTGTATGGATGTGTCCATGTGATTCATGTTAATCCCCCCCCCCCCCCCCCCCGTATCGATTGGGCCGCTTTCGCCTCTCGCCATCATCGAGTCACACTAATTAATTCACATTATTTTTTCTTGTTTTTTATTTATTTTCAGGATCTATGTATATCTCGTATTGTTTTTGTTTCTCTCTCTCTCTCTCTTTCTATCTTTCTCTATTTCTCTTTTTGTTCCATCCACCTTCTTGCGTGTGCCGCCCAAAGGCGCAAAACCGCGCTTTCTATGCAAAACATACCGCCCAAAGAACGATATACAAGCAATCCGCTACTACTACTACTACTATCACCACGAAAAAAAAAAACAACTATTGTTCCTTCGTCATCATGATACATTTTGATTGTTTGCAATGCAAGAGCCCAACAATGAATCCGTTGGCCTGTCTACTACCACCAACACCTAGTGTGCCTACTGCTATATCTCCACTACTACTGCTACTACCATCACCATCAACCACTACTACTACTACTACTACTACTACTGCCCACGCATAATCCAAAGTTCGTTTCGTTCGTCCTTTTGATGATTTTTGCATCACACGTACATCACGCCTCGATGCGTGTACTGCGCGTGGTCGCGATTGGTTGGTAACAAGAACTCGAAATCGCGCCCCCGCTCTCTGAACAGTCCGTAGCGTGCTAATGAACAGAAATGAACCTAAAGGTTGTATCCTGTACACACACACACACACACATTCACAGCACATGGCGCGAAATGTATGAACAGGTGTGAACTTGTGTGTGCACAGCCTCACGCGCAAGTTGACTCCCCTCCCCCCTACAGATCCATGGAAGAGGTTAGAATTGATTTGTAATTTGTTTCTTTTTCTTTATATACATATATTTTTACGTGTTCTCTGCTAGTTAAAAAAGAAGTTGACCCCCCTCCCCCCTCGGTTGTCTGGGCAAATTAAAGCCCCCCCCATCCCGCTTAATCATTTTCCTTTGTGGTTGGTATCATTCAACAAATGGGATGATATTCAAAGAGCTGTTTGGCGCGTACCAATTGTACTCCTTCACGTTTCACGTTTGAGATCCTCGTAAGGCCGTGACAGTTGCGTTTTTGCTAGAAATGGATAATTTTTACGGGTTACGGTTTACTTTCCTATCATCTCAAATGTGCTTATAATATTACTCTTTCCTCCGTGAAAATCTATGGAATATATTTTCGAATGCTGCTACTTATTGTTTGATAAAAGCACACTAAAAGGCAACATGCTGCCTTCACATGTTTTCGGTACAGAAAATGGTTCAACTACTGCCTTTAAGGGAGGGAACAATATGTTAAAGCAAAAATTGTGAAAGCTTTACCTTCCGATCATTACTAGCTTCGTACAGTGAAAACAGTGGTTTTACTTCTAGCATCTCTGATCATATACCCCCCCGCCCTTAATGCCTCAAATCTTTCGCCGTTAAGGCAACCAAACAAAACTAAAAGGAATAAATCAGGGAGAAACAAATTCGAAACCATACGAGAATCAATAGATGATGAAGATGTATGCGTGTGTAGAGATGCTCCAGTCGTTACACGCGATACATTTGGCTTAGAAAGCAAAAAAAAAAACCGCAATGTTGTCTTTGTACGGACTTACCTAATGCACTGTTTTCTCCTCCATCCTCCCACTCGCAGAACCGAAAATTCTACCGTACATCGCGCAGCCGGTGTACGATCTGCGGCAGATCGGCGATGTGGCGTTCGGACCGGGCACGCGTTCCGCCCTGCTCGGGATATTGGGTGGCGCATTGCCCCGGCTGACAACGGAGCAGATCGAGCTAGTGTCGCGCGCCAAGAAGTACGCCATGGAGCAGAGCATCAAGATGGTGCTGATGAAGCAAACGTTGGCCCATCAGCAGCAGCAGCTGGCCAGCCAGCGCACGCAAGTGCAGCGCCAGCAAGCACTGGCTCTTATGTGTCGGTAAGTTGCGTGTGTGTGTGTGTGTGTGTTGGATTTCTTTCGATGGATCTGCCAATCGTTAGCGATCCTTAACGCTTGCGGAATGCTTGGCGGAACAAGTTGGAAGACGAATATGATGTTATGTTATATGATACAACGCTGAAAGGTAGAAAACGTTGAGTTGCTGTGCATTTAGTGCGAAAGTGAATCCATTTTCTTGCTTCCGTTGATGCCAATCTAATTGCAAGCTGATAAGATCTGATCGTCTTTCACTAATCGTGTGTCCCCGAGAGCTCTGCAGGATGCTTCTTGCTTTGCCAGCACACATTTCTGAACGCGCTGTTTCTCCTTCGCTTTTACAGTGTGTACGTTGGCAGTATTTCCTTCGAGCTGAAGGAGGACACCATCCGTGCGGCTTTCCTACCATTTGGACCGATTAAATCGATCAACATGTCCTGGGATCCGTTCACGCAGAAGCACAAAGGGTTCGCGTTTGTCGAGTACGAAATACCGGAAGGGGCGCAGCTAGCGCTGGAGCAGATGAACGGCGCTATGCTCGGTGGGCGCAACATTAAGGTTGGCCGTCCAAGCAATATGCCGCAGGCACAGCAGGTGATCGATGAGATTCAGGAGGAGGCAAAAAGTTACAATCGCATCTACATCGCTTCGATCCATCCGGATCTGACGGAGGAGGACATCAAGAGTGTGTTTGAAGCGTTTGGGCCCATCATGACGTGCAAGATGTCGCAGGGCAATGCCGTACATACGCACAAAGGGTACGGGTTCATCGAGTATCAGACGAACCAGTCGGCGATTGAAGCGATAGCCAGTATGAATTTGTTTGATCTGGGCGGACAGCTGTTAAGGTGAGTGCCGTGTGACCGATGCGCCTTGCACTTAGCTAATGATGTGTATTATTTCCCAGGGTTGGTCGATCAATTACCCCACCGAACGCACTAATGGGACCAGCGGCAAACTCGGCCATGCCTACGGCGGCAGCCGTGGCGGCCGCTGCTGCTACAGCCAAAATACAAGCGATGGATGCCGTGGCCACTAATGCGGTGCTGGGACTGTCCGCCACTACGCCAGCGCTCAAGGTGGGTCTCACCGGCCTTCCGCTTAATCCAGCCATCACGACGGCAGCCAGCGCAGGGTTCGTCGCACAAGCACAGTTGGCCGCCGCGACACAGGCCGCCGCCGCCATCAACAGTCAGCCGGGTTTGCTGGTGCCGCCCGTTTCGCTTGCGCCCTCGCTGCTGGTAAATCCGGTGCTCGGTGCCGCAGCCAAACCTCTCCCCACAGTATTGAGCCAAGCGAATCCGGCAGCAGTGGCAGCGGCGGCGGCCGCGGCAGCAGCAGCAGCAGCCGCGGCGGCTGCCGCTCCCAACGCAACCGCCGAGGATGTGTACAAGAAGGCACAGGAGAAGCAGCAGGAAGAGTTGCAGAAAAAGTTGCTCGAGGAGGGTGAACCACAGACATTGCAGCAGCAGGAATCGATGTCGATCAAGGGCCAGAGCGCTCGGCATCTGGTAATGCAGCGGCTAATGCGGCCGCGCGAAAGCAAGGTGGTGATACTGCGCAACATGGTCGGACCGGAGGACGTGGACGAGACGCTGCAGGAGGAGATTCAAGATGAGTGTAGCAAGTATGGTGCCGTGGACCGGGTTATTATCTACAAGGAGCGCCAATCGGAGGGCAACTTCGCCGAGGACGACAATACGGACGTGATCGTAAAGATCTTCGTCGAGTTCTCGCAGGCCACCGAAGCAGATAGAGCCCGCGAGTCACTGAACGGTCGCTATTTCGGCGGCCGGTTGGTCAAGGCGGAGTCTTACGATCAAGCTCTCTTTGACCACGGCGATTTGTCTGGCTAAACCGATGGGGTGGGGGGCGTGTGGGCGAGAGAATACCATCCCGCATTTTATTGCCGCTCTCGCAGCACGATGATGATCCGTGCATCGGCTTGCGAAGCGAATAATGTGTGTGTGTGCGTGTTGTTTACATGGATAGAAGGAACTGCATGGGTCATGTACGTGTGTTGGTCATTTGCTATTGAAATAACAAACCGTTTCATGCTGTGCTGTCCAATTGGATGCAAAAATATGCCATGCTCTTTCTCTGTCCAGGGAGCAGTGCGACCGCGTCGTCGATTTGCCAGAGAGATTGTACCGAACAGTTTGTGTCACTTGAACCATTGCATTACCACCAATACTACCGGCCCCACTCAACTTGGATCCCTTTTTGAAATGAGGAAAATAAGGGTTTGCTGCCCCTTGCTTTTTTCGTTGAACCACAGTTGTATGGTTCGTTTTCATTTTTTGAATAACGCAAGCATAAGATGAGAGGATTAATATACACCTTTATAACTAAACACAGTGCATACGGGCACTGTCGAGTTTTGAATTCCGAGGGAAGGAAGAAATTTGAATGCGTTTGAAATGAGCATCGAGTGCATCGTCATTTAGCAAGCGCATTACAGTGCAGGAGGTGGATACATTAAGATATGCATACATACACTCTCACACACACACACCTTCTCTCATTGATGTGGTGATTAGTCTCTTCTTAAGGATAACCATAAGTATGCTACATTGAGACGAATTGTGTGTAACATGAACGCAATATTTAGAGAAACCCATGGAATTAACAATATTCATAAATTTTGAGCGTCACACCACGTCGCCCCGGTATAATATATTATCATTTAATTGTATATACACATATGGGAGGGTCTAATGAACAACTCGTTAGAACTTCCGACTCTACTTGATCAAGCAAATATAGGACTAATGTCTCACAAACGTTGCGCGTGTCGTTGTTTTTTGTTGTTGTATCTCTACTTTTCGTGTTTTCCTTTGCCGGGCATTACTTCGTAGTCGTCGTACTGCGGGAACGATCCCATGCCGGTTTTCTGCTGTTCCAGCGCGGCCGCATCCTTCGGTTTACTGAACTTTGCTTCTAGCTCAGCCGCGTTACGCTCCTTCATTTTCATGATGGCTAAATTTTTCAGCAGTTCCTGCTCCGTCGGTGGTTCCTTCCTGCAAGCAAGCGCGGAAGCGTATAGTAAATGGAAATCCAGAACGAAGACACAAGTAGATTTATCTGTGCATATGTGTGTACCTGCGGCCCCTTAGCCATGCTTCCCATTCGGCGGTTATTTCCTGATCGTACGCTTCCTTCGCAGTTGGCTCGAACCAGCGAGAGGCACGGCGCCGACCAACGGACGGATCGGGCGGAATTTCATAATATTTGTTGCCAAAATAATCTTCCCCGACGTAGTTTCCTTTCATCTGCCGCGGTCGAAACGATTTCAGAAAGTTGTCCAGCACAATGCGCAACAGGTTGCGCGTAGGTGGACCGTTTGCCATGTTTGGTGTTGGAAATGTTGGGGCGTGCTAAAACTGTTCCAATAATTATATAAACAGCAAGATTCCGCACTATTATCACCACGGTGTCGAAATTTTCTAAAGCATTTTGTAAACTTCTTCTTCTTCTTCTTCTTCTATTTTGTTGAAACAGGGTATAGCCTTCTATGCGTATGAGCAACTATTGTTCCCCCCACATATTCAAAGGTTAACTGTTTCGTTTGGGCTTTCGACTGAGTCCTAGGACTGCTCAAGAGTCATCTACCCGGTTGCGGAGTCTGTTGTTTTTCTGCTTGGTCTGTTTGTCAGATGAGTGGTGTTATGCTTTTCGTTTATGCTGCATGTTTCATGTCTTGCTTGGTTCTATTCAAAGTGAGATTTTTGTTTCTCGTATGAATTTGGTTATATTTTTGACCATGCGTCCGTTCGGCTCTTTCCATTTCTCTAAAAATGCGTCGAAGGAGATGTCGTATTTTTCTCGTTGGGTCTGGTATCTGTTGCAGTAAAAGATGTTATGTGTTCCTGTTTCGGGAATATTACATGCATCACAGTTTCCGTTTTCGGTGATTCTCATTTTGTTGAGCCAATATTTTGAGAGATCATGTCCAGCTATGATTTTGTTTGTTGTTTTGATGTCGTGGGGTGTGATGTTTAGATTGTGGTGCCACGGTTTGTCTTCGAACTCTTTTTGGAATCTTTGGAATTTTTTTCCCTTTTGCTCACACGTTTTTTTGTACCATTCTCTAGTTTCTTTTTTCATGTTTTCAACTAACATATGGTTTACATCTGCCAAACGTAGTTTGTTGTTGTATATGTCTTTTGCGTGCACTCCTTTTTTTGCTAGTTCATCTGCCTTTTCGTTTCCATATAGACCTAAGTGTCCTGGAATCCATCTTATTTGAGCGTTAGAGTGTTTGCATCCTCTGAGTATATTATAGACTATTTCGTCGATGTGATCGAGGTTTTGTGCGTTAATGAGGATTTTACATGCAGCTTGACTGTCTGTAAGGATGATTGGGTTTTCTATTTTTTCTATCGTTATGATGTTAATGGCTTTTTCTATGGCTGCTAATTCTATGGACGTAATTGGAGTTATGTTTTTTGTTTTGAATTTATGTGCCCAGTATCTGTTATTGTTATTATTGTGAGGTCTTATGTATATTCCGATTCCGCATCCCTCATCGCTCTTGCTCCCGTCAGTGAAAATTAGAGTGTTCGTTGTTCCTAGCTTTTTTATTTCCTGTTCGCAAAATTGTTTGAGGTATACTTTCCCTGCTGTAGAGTTTTTTGATATGTTGGGTTCGATTTCACAGCGAATTTTTGTGCTTCCATTGATGTCATTTGTTTTGATTCTTGCTGTTTCTTCAAAAATATTCAGATTGTTCTGGAATAAATTCTCCATGTATGATTTGTTTCTTGATCTGGTTCTTGAGTTTTCTCTCATGGTTCTTCTCATTTGGTCCCTATGGATCGGAGAGTAAATTAATGTTTTGACCATGTCCTTTTTGGCTATATAACTTGCTCTAATGTGTGGTGGGGTTTCGGCTGCAATCGCCATTAGCGTGTTAATAGGGGTTGTTTTAGAGCAACCCGTTACTTTTCTGAGTGACTGGTTTGTAATTGAATTCATTGAGTTTAGTAAGTTTTTTTTTGCATTTAGAGTGTACAGGGAGCCAGTTTCCAAAATGTTCCTTATAATGGCTCTGTGTACAGTAATGGTTTTCGTAGGGCTGAGGTTGTTTTTGGTGTTACATATCCTTCTCACTAACTGTAATCTTTTTCTAGCTTTATCCTTGAGTTCTTCTACATGTTTTTTGAAAAATAGGTTGCCATCAATCCACACTCCGAGATATTTGTAAACTGTAACTTTTTCTATTCGCTGGTTTCTTATTTGTATAGTGATGTTTTGGGGTTTCTTGCTGAAGATCATAAATTTTGTTTTGTCTATGTTAATTGGAAGCTTTAGTCCCTGGATTGTATTTGAAAAACTATTGATCGCTGTTTGCATCTTATATTCCAGTTCTGTGGCTGTTTTCCCTTTTTGAATGATTACGAAATCGTCCGCATACTGTAAAACTTTTCCGTCGCTATTGTTGAGTGTTTCGTGGATTTTTTTGGTGTAGATGTTAAATAAGGTGGGTGAGAGGACATCCCCTTGTGGTAAACCGTCTGACACTAATTTTTTTAGCTTTTCTCCTTCTGATTTTATTTCTATCGTTCTGTTGTTTAAGAAACTTCCTACCCATCTAATGATTTCTATCGGAATCTGGTTTTGCTCCAAAATTTGTATGAGCGAGTCTGTGTGTACGTTGTTGTACGCGCTTTTTAAATCTATAAACATTATTCCAGTTAACCAGTTTTTTCTTTTGTTGGATGTAATTTCATTCACTAAATAGTTGACGCATTGGTTTGTGGTACAGTTTTTTTTGAAGCCAAAAGAAGTTGTTGGTATAATGTTGTTGTTGTGACAGTGTCTGTTGAGGTCTTCTAATACTGCTGAATTTATGATTTTAGTGATAGCCGGAATCATAGCTATGGGCCTATAGTTTTTAGCGTTGTTTCTATCAGCCCCTGGTTTGGGGATCGCCACTATTTCTATGTGTTTGTATTGCTTTTTTAAATTTCCTTTTTCCCACATGTTATTTATCTCCTTTACTATTTTACTGACCGATGGTCTATTTATATTTTTCAGAATTTCGTAGGAGATTTTGTCAGGCCCTGGGGCTGTATTTTTCTTTTTTTTTAGAATGTTATGCCATCTTTCTTCGTCCATGATATTGTTTAATGGCCTAGCATATTGATAAGGTTTTTTGTTCCCTTTCTTATTTTTTTGAAAATTTTCTTCTAAAAATGTTTTTGCTGCCTCTTTGTTGTTGTGGATGAGATTTTCATCTTTTGTGTTTGTTTTTTTGCCTTCGATTTTTCCTATAAATCTCCATAATTCTGTGGTGTTGGTGTAATTGTTTATCTCGCTAAGTTTCTCTTCATATTTTTGGATTTTGTGTTTTCTTTTAATTAGTCTGAATTTAGCTAGATTTTTCTTGAATTCAATTTCGTTCTCTATTGTTTTGTTTCTATTGAAAATTTGTCTACTTTTGTTTTTTACCTTCCAAGCTTTTTCCGTTTCTCTATTCCACCAGATTTTTAGTGGTTTTTTTGATTTAGAGGTGTTTCCTTTTACTAGTGTGTCTATTTTCTGGAAAATTTGTTTCACTGAGGTGTGTTCCTCTATTTCCATTTGTTTTAATTCATGGTAAAGTTTTTTCCTGTTTGTTATTAGTCGGGCTTGTTTGTGATTGATTGTTTCTATAGTTGTGATAATTGTTTTGTGATTGGTGGCTCCCATGTGGTGATCTAGTACTACCCTTGTGCATTTATCGGTTATGTTTTCTGTTACGAATGTTAAGTCTATTGCTGTATTTCTTTTGTTTAAGTCTGTGGGGATGTATGTAGGTTCTTTGTTGTGCAAAATTGTTAGTTGAGTATTGTCTATTTCGTTAATTATAAACGTACCTTTATTGTCGCTCCAAGGGTTTCCCCATGAGGTGTGATGCGAGTTGAGGTCTGCGGCTATTAGGCATTTCCTGTTGTTTGTATTGTGTATTATTTGCGTAATGGTGTCTTTGAAGTCTTGAATCGGGGTCCTAGGGGCTGCATAGATGCAAATTATTTTGAATTTATCCTGTATGAGTTCAATTTCTGTGATTTGTATGTTTTCGTTACTAAGTCTATTGATTGTTCTAAATTTTTTGTTTTTTTGGAGGTAAATTGCAGTGCCTCCATAGCCGTCCGATCTATTGCTGTTTATGCGGTTGTAGTTGTGGATTTTGGATTTATGTAGATTATTGTCGTCTAACCAAGTTTCACAGATGCAAGCTGCTGTGATGTCTTGTGCGAGTAGAATTCTTTCTAACTCGTCTTTGTTTTTAATGAGGCTGGTTATGTTTGTTTGTAGTATTTTTAATGTGGATGTCATAATATTGAACAAATTTATCTTTTCTTTTTTTTTTATATGTTAACAAAAACCTATACAACAAAAAACCTGTTTGGCAGTTTATAGTATGCTACGTTCGTTCGTTTTGGTGCTTTTTTTGTGTGGCTTTTTAAAATCATGCTGGGAGACCCCTGCTTTTTCCTCGTCTGTGTCTGGATAGGAGCTGTCGGACATTGCTCTTTTGTTAAGTGTCATAGTGTTCGAGACACTTTTACCGTAGTCTATGCGTTCCAGTGCTTTGCTGCAGCCTGGTTCGTCAATGGATTTTTTTCTAGTAATTGTACCCACTTGGGTGGGGACACTTTTTGTGGTTACCACTTTTTCTGTTGAGCCCTCTTTGGCCGTAGTGTGGTTGCCCTGTACTATTGCCGAGTATAGGCGCTGGTTGACACCTGATGCCTTTTGGCTGTTATTTTTCCTGTTTTGTGTGCAGGAAACACCGTAATGGACCATTTGATCGCAGTACATGCAGGTTTGTTCCTGCCCGCGGTATGTGATCCTACCCCGCTCACCCTTTATGGTGATGTATGATGGAATGGGCCTGTTAATTAACATTTTCACCGCTCTGTTGCCGTTTCTTACGCCTGGAAAAGGCGTAGGCTCCTCCCAGAGGAGGTCCTTTGCCCCCTTCACCTCCCCGAAGGCCTCCAAAGCTGATATAATATCCTCGTTAGTCACCTTGGCGGATACCTCCTGTATGGTTACGACTTTGGTGTCGTCCTCCATTGTGATTGGGATCGCGTGATCCCGACCGTTACACGTGATGGTGTGCTTTCTATCATGCACCTCCACTATTAAGAGAGCATCGCCCTCCTCTTTCATCTCCACCACCACAGATGTGGAAAGGTTCAGGAATTGTACCATTTCCAGCTTTTCCGGTTTGAGGCTTAGCTTGTCCGTAAGGAAGCTAAAAATTTCCGTGCGTGTGGGCTTTCTTGGGATTTGCGAGAAATCCACCTTAAAGGTTCTGTCGCTAACCGACATTTTTCAAATCAAAATCCTCTCTTTTTTACGCAAAAATTGTCCGTTACGGAAAGACACGTTTTTTGACACTCGCTGGTAATGACAGACTCGATTTTGTAAACAAAGTGATCCGGTGTTGAGCGTTCATTTGACACTTGAATTTTGACGCTGTCAAACGGCGTTGCTATGGTGCAGAAGGTAGCGTGGATGACATGCCGTAAATGCCTTTTTTAAGAATTTTATACTTTACCAAACTATCAGTTGAGTTATTTGTGAGCTTTATTACATTTTTGTTCTTTAAATATCACCATAAATTCACATAAAAAGTGTCATTTTTCCAAAAACTTGAAATCAGTTTAAGAGTGAGGGAGTTAGAATAATGCCCGGCACAAGGGCGAACGAGACAGCACACAGGAGGAACAGAAACAGAAGCAGAGCATCGCCCAAGCGTAAGCGAGAAAACGGTAGCCACGGGTAAAAAGCGCTAGGGAAGGATCCGAAAACTCTTCACAGTCGCGAAGCAAATCTGTGTTGACTCGCTAGGTATGCGTTGAAACGTGTGCAACTCCTGTGGTCGGTAAGAAAAACTACATTCGCCGTACGCGCTATCGTCCGTAATCGAGTGGAAACGAGTGTACCCAGCGTAATATCTAGTAGTTAGCAGTGATAAGTTGTATTTCAAGTGGCATTTTTTCGTCAGAAAATTAGTGTGTCGGTCGCCCTGTCTGTTGGTGGTGTGTGGTTGGTACGACGGGGCCACCATACTATACGCGTTCCATTTCACACACAGTCGTCCAATCGAGAGATGCAACAGTGTGCGTGTACAAGAGCACGGATCGGTAGCACCACTTTTCTAGTTGGGCGCGTACGCGCGCACGTTTGTGTGTGTGTGTTTGTGTGAGCGGCATCGAAAAAATGTCCGATGTTGACGACGACAACGACGGGCGACGACATCGCGGGTTTTGTGTTCGCTGTGATCGGCGTGGAATGAAGAGTCGTTCGCCAGCGGAGCAGAATCGCTTGAGAAAAGTCACTGGATCGTTCGCAGCATAGCACAGAGCTCGGTGAGAGCATTTCCCGTGCTCGACGAAAACTGCCGCTGCGGAGTCTGGGTGTGTGCGTGTTCCTGTGTGTTTGTATGTGGAGAAAATTTTGGTGACGTGATAACGTTTGCAGTCTGCGGCATCACCCCTACACAACGCACTGGAATTTCGCGACTCGAACCGCGATGGAATTGATGACTAACGTTTCGGTGTTGGAGTGGTTGAAATGCAGTTTAGAACTTTGTGTGTTAATGCGGTATGATGGCCATCCGTTGCGTGTGCAGCTGCTGCTCCATCAGTGATCTTTATGTTTTTGGCAAATTCGAACCGAGCGAGCGATGGATGATGCGCTGGGGCGTGTATGTGAACTGTCGCATTCTTCTAGTGGTGCCAATGAATGAATCACGTTCAAGTGTCTGCAGTGAAGATGGGCTCTGGGGAAAACGATTTTCCCACAGGGGGTAGGCCTTCGGATGCTGCTGTTTTGACAACTCCTTTTTCGCACAGAACGAAGTAGATGGTGACGTAGTTTTTTTTAATTTGTTACTCAAACAACCATTCTACCATCATCGCCTGCTCAGATGTGGTGTGCGGTGTAATACATACACGGTGGTGTGGTTTTTCGAGCGTGAACAACATATTTAGGGAGCAACGAAACCTCATTAGCCTGCGAAAGGAATGGGCCGTGTGTGTGGAGAGTATTGGCTGGCTGGCTGGCTGGTTGGCCCCAGAAGGCTGCCGTGGTGTTTGTGCGAACCATGCCGATCGGGTGTGTGTGCGCCACTCTAGCGCGGCGAGCGAGTATGCACACATTCTTCCCATCATCGTGTCGGTGAGGTTTTCTTCCGCATCGTCGCTCCGTCGTCTTCGCTGTTGTTTCCAGTCTCCAGTAGTGTGTTTGCTAGAAGAGGCGATAAATTCCGTTCCGTTCTTCTAACTACGCTCTTTCACCGTTTTTTGTGTTGTCGTTGTTTCTGCTGCCACTGTTGTTACAGCCAGTGTTGTATTCGCAAACGGCTTCAACAAAACGAAATAATAAAAAAAAGATTTCCTCTTCAAAGTATATCGTGCCGTTCGCTGTGAGCCGCCGCCTGCTGAGGGAAATCATACGCGAAACGAAGCAAAACCTTCTAAGCGCACGCACACATACATTCAGGCCATCGCATAGAAGCAACAAATTAACCGTGATTTGTGCGGTATATTAGCTAGCAAAAGGGGAATGAGCAAAAGTGCGAATAATATTGGCAAAACTGGTATGCTGCTACTGCTGGATTCCAATTAAAACGGAAACGGAACGAAGCGAACAGTCTAACGGAGTGTGCCGCTGCGATCTGCCGTCGTATACTGTGTCGCAGGTGAAAGTGACATTGCTCTGCGCAATCTGGTTGGATGTGTCAAAAACATGATTGGGCCCAGGTTTCCCTCATCCATTTATCGCCCGGCTGGTCATTCCATTCGCGGCCATAGCTGTACTCTCAGAGTGGGTTTTGCTGATTAGAGTCATACGGTCGTGTGTTAAACCTCCTTCTAAATCGATGATGATATCGAATGCCGTCCGGTGGGACAGTCAGCCACTCCCAAGCCTACGGTTAAAATCAAGTCAAGGAAACCAGACATAGGCCACAGACTCCTATCGAGGTTGTTGAGCAGCAAATAAATTTATACCTCTGGCGTTTAGAGCATCTCGTTGCAGCTTCAACATTCAACGTTCGGTTGTTTCTACATGCATCAATCAACCAGCCACTTTAGCAATACGGCCAGGCCATCCTTTATGAATAGAAAAAAAACAACAACATCTTTCATTAGCTGAAGATTAAGATGTTCCTATCTTTTACTTCCTAACTCAGTCGACCAACGTTATCGTTCTCATGCAGGCGTTATTTATAAATTTGTTTCACTATAGTCTTGTGTATGCGGGACTAAGGTGCAGAAAATCTTGACGAGATCTCTGTCTCTGGCCAATAGATCCAAGATTTGCCAAGATAAAACCTTGGCTTACCTGAACAGCATCTGTTCCATTGGAAAAGTCGTACAACACTTACGCGAAAAATACGGTAGCCTCCTACAAAAGCCACACTTTCGCAAAGAATCGAATCATTGCTATCCCGAGGCCAAATCTGAAAACTCTTCGGACTATCTCGCTTCTTCTTTGGTGTTACAACCTCGAAAGGTCTCGGTCTGTCATTTCTATCCTTCTGTGACTTCATACTACCCGTTAAGCCAGATGTAAGGGGAGGCAGTCTGGTCTGGATGAGATCTGAACCCCGGTCTTTCCGTGTAGCGACCGGCACAAAGACCAAACGACGCAGACAAAAGAAAAACGATTGGCGGCAACATATTAAGGCCGAGGATTCCGTTATTGCTTTGTAAAAAGATTGGATAAAAGTATTATACATGTTTGGCAATCCTTCTGTGCCGATGCAGTGGATGAGCAGTTTTATATCTTTAAGTTCTCCCCTTCACATACACTTCATAGACCTCAGAAGATTACTTTCGAGCTTTAAAATAACGTATAATAGAGTTGAGTATAAAATCTATCTATCCCAAACTCGTCGAAATACTTGTCCACTGGGTTTTATTCTTTGTCCAGGGGCTTTGAACAAAATAAGTGCAAAAAATTCTAAATCATGCAAAAACCGGAACGTATTGCATTATTTGTTCACTTTCTCAGTAATGTTTTCATTATCTATTTTACAGCAGCTAATACTAATAGACCGGACTCTAAATATTCATCCTATTTTATTAGTGAGACTTTTTGAAATGGTAAAGTGTGGTGAGTGAACAGCAGAGTGTAGATAATCATCAACACCAAGAGAACACAGAGAGGAAAATTACCGGTGTAAACAAAGAATATAGCGCATCCGCAGCATCTGAATAATACAGTTTTCCATGGGTTTAGTGTGAGTGTGTGTTTGTGTGCACACGTAAGTGCTTCTGGTCGCGCGCGCGTGTGTGTGTGAGGGAAGGCGAATGTAACGCAGCAGTCAGGAAAAGTTCTTTGCCGAGTGCGAATAGCTTGATTGCTGGCGAAGGAAAGCAAGGAAAAAGGTGTAGTAGTGTGCAAAGGGGAAAAGGTTGTAAAAAGCCGTGCAAAAAGCTGCATTTGAGCAGTGTGGTAACATGTAGTGGAAAATGATGGCAAAAGCGAAACGGCAGCTAATGGCAGTGCGGAGAAGCCGCGTTACGTCCGTCGAGGCGGCGTAACGGAAGATGCGCTTCAGTTTCGCAAACATCTATTCACCGTGCGTCAGTGGTGTATGTGTGTGAGTACGTGAGCTTGTGTGCGCTCAAGCGTCCATCATAGTGTGAAGAGGTGTGTGTGCGCGTGTGATATTGGAAAGGAAGAATACGTGCCAGTAGCTACATGTGAGTGTGTGTGTGTGCCCGCGTTCTGTTAGTTTCGTCCTGTCAACCTGTTTTGACGTTGTTCGCCGCCATCGTGTTGCGTCAAAGTGTGTTTTTCCGGTTGTAAAGAACCGGGATCGTGTGCCCGTGTGCGTGTAATCGTGTTGTAAAACTTTTTTTTTATTGCAACCAAACGAAAACACAGAATACTGAAAGGAGCGCGTTCCGGGTTCGGGTTTGTGTGCACAGTTTGCGTGTAAAGAAAGGAAAAGCCATTTTCTGGCATTCGAAGCTATCCTTCGTGTTGGATAGTTTATGGAAGTATCATACGCTACTGGTTGGACTGCGAAACAGCACTTTTGCGTTGGGTTAAACTCGCTGCCTATGCTTTCTTCATTTACAAGGTAAGGACAGAAACAGCTACTACTTTAATTTGAAATAGTATTGCAATTTACATTACTTCTGTTTTTCGACTTAATCTGGAAATCATACATGAGATGTGTTCCGGTTGCGTTCTTATGCTTCTTGTGTAGAACTACAGCAACAAAACATGACCTGGCAGCATGCCCTGAATGGGTTCTTCTTCTTATTTTTCCTCTTCTATGGTTCCACATCCTCAGCAGGTCTTGTCTTGGTCTGCCAGCTTCAGTTTCTCGGGGTCTGGTACTAAACAAAAAAAACTGTGGCGAATTACGTTATACTAGCCTGCCTTGGATTCTGTCAAACTTAACTTCCAACGAGTTCGAATGAGCCGACCCTTTGCTGGATTTATGTCACTGTAGCTAATAATTATTGTCCGTAGCTAATAATTGGTTCTACAGCGTCTACGAGATATCCGACACTAAGCAAACAACACTTCTTGACGATGCTACCTCAAAACCACATTCTTGACCTTATCTGGTTGAATAGTTTAATGTACGATAAACAGGACAAACAGAAAGTCTTGATGCAAAATGTATGAAAACGCATGTCAAGCATGTTAAAACTAGCGCTTTTGTCTAATTACAAAATTCCAAATAAATTGTTCAATATGTCATCCCGAACTTGTTGCCTGTTGTCCTTCGGTGTAGCGTTTGACGAATGTCTCTTGGACATCCCACGAAACGCAGGTTGCGTGGAGGTTGAATCTGGCGTAGAACCATAAGTTTGACGTCTTTTTTTGAATTTTGACGTGTGTCTTATTGACTAGCACTAGGACATGCAGCCACTTGGTGTGCAAAGCCACGCTGGAGTGAGGTGTACTCCATGTACTCTCGGCCCATTATCCATTGAGCAAAGCAACAACAACAACAAAAATGGGTTGCCATTCCAAAACCACTAGAGGAGAGCCTTTTACCTTTTGTTTCATCATTCGCTTCCGTGAAGTTATGTAAAGAAGTACTCAATATCGGTATTGCCGCCTTGTGCCGCCTGCCAACACACATTCGTAATCGAGCACGTGTTTGAATATGGGAATGGAAAGGTGAAGAAACAACACCCTTTCCTACCCTATATGGCGCGAGTGGGCATATTTTGCGTGCGGTGGATTTGTGCGAATCTTACTTTATTTTATTATAAACTCCGACCGGCGGGGGTGAGGGTGTTCCACGTGGGCGTGGTATGCGAGAAAACCAGAACAAGTACGTAATTTGTAGTTTTTTTTGTTGGTAAAGGAGGAACTCTAAATTTCTTTTACACGGAACGTCCTTGGTTGCTTTAGTCACCCGATAGCACGTTTGATGGATCGTGTATCCGAGGGGCAGTAATACAGGGCTGAGACTTTGGCTCGTATTCGAGTAACGTTCGATAACAGAAAGGAATTGTGGCGTTGATGAATGGCCAATGCGTCAAGGGCTGCGTGGTATTAGCTACCGTTATTCCCATTTCTTTCGGTGCCGTTCTGTGTGCGTCCATGGTAAAGGTTTAACGCCGAGTTTATTGGATTGCTTAAGACCTTGTTGTTTATTTCTTAATTGTAACGACAAAAATGCAGGGAAATCCTTATTCCTATTGCTCATTTAGAATACTTTAAAAATAAAATAAAGACCGGTAGACGAGGAGATTGCGTTGCGGGACTTCACACGACAGGACCTGCTTTCAAATCTCGTCCATTCCGTTCCCCCGTAGTGTGGATTGACTATCTGAATACGTGGCATCAATAAGCCTAGTAAGCCATTGCACGGCCGCCATGAAGTAGCAAATCGTTAAGCTACGAAGAAGAAGCAGGAAGCCAGTAATGCCAGGCCAAGATATCTCGAAATTGAATCTCTAAAAAAGAATAGTAGAACAAAATTATACAAGATTTCCAATGTAAAACCATAGTCCCAGACATCGAAGACTAAAAACAGACACTTTAAAACGTACACTTTAAATTTAAAGTCTAGTCGCAGATCTGCCGCTTGATATGGAGTTGCGAACTCCACTTCTACTGAATTATCTATTTATATAAGCACACCAACAAATTCAAAACATATGTTTGGTCTATAATGCAGAGAAGTCACTGGGATCATCTGCAGTGAAACTTGCCCCGAATGACAATGGTGGATGTTCGTGCTCTTGAAGCAAGTCTGTGCAGTACTTCGTGTAGTTGCTGGAGATATGCTTTCAGAATCGTATACTTATAATATATTAATATGGTACGTGGTAATGGTTTCAGAGCATCCTTTATCGTTACACAGTATTGTCAACTGACGAAAATAACAGTGTGGCGAATCTGAGCCTGAGCACGTACCTTTAAAATCAAATGGTGTTTGCAAGTCTGCGAACTGCTAGTCTGCTTGGCGTGTACCCTTGGGGGTCATCCTTTTCTTTATAGCAAGTTAGGTCACGCATGATGTTCCGCATCTACAGCTTCGATTAATTAAATCGAGCTGACGTTTTGATAGACCTTTGCGTGTGTATGCGGTTGAGAGTCATGCTACTACACACTCAACACTAAACTAAACATTAGCTCATCAGTTCTAAATTTCTATCTCGATTTTGGTAAAGCCCATAAGATGTTTGAAGCACTTACGAATGTCACATTCATTTACCGTGCACTTTACAAAAAAAATCACTTTTTTCTGATGAATGTACGACACTACGAAGCTACCTTATTGCCTTCTTCCGATAACGTGCAATGCATTGCTTCCCTGATTTGCTGTAATAAAGTTGTCCTCTGCGGCCATTTGCTACCTCTTCGTGCAGTGCGTGAAGCACTTAAAGCTCTTCAAATTGCGCCGACTAACCGATTGATAATGTAATGCCGTGTGATTAAGCTAAATTGACGTTTGAAAGGCTTTTTTTTGCCCCGCGTACAAAAGGAAATGGCGAACGAAACAAATGGCGGTGTACATAACGCATGATTTAATAATAAACGTGGCACCCACACCGACCGTATAATGGTAATACGAGCTCCATAAGCTTGATTGGGTCTGCCGTGATATGTGTGTGTGTAGGTTAGTATCATTGATTTTTCGGCAATGGGGGGGAACGTCGATGCCACGCTGTGGGAAGTCTCCAAACCTTTAAACATCACCCGGGGCGGAGGTGGCATTAATGTCTATAAAAATGAGTCTTTGATAGAGTGAAGTTGAGTGAAGTGTCTTTTGGCACGCACAACATCCTTCTTGATTGTTTTGTAGTTGAAACTTTTCCTATGCTTTCGTGCTGTATCGTGCCAAAATGACATTTTAATTGAGTGGAATTAAGTTCGATCGTTTTGCTGCGCCGTCGGGACAGACAGTTTTCGTCGGGCTCGCTTCTTTGGGTGGTGTGTTAGTTGTAGTACAGTTGTGTAGAGGGAGATTTTATTCAGACGAGCGCATTTCGTCTGATTAAAAAGCTTTTAAAAGCGTAATAAAACATTCATTTCGTTTGATGCTTTCAAGCGTCTCCGCGTCGTACTTAGGTGTAACAACTGAACGGGGTTGTTGGTTATGAAGAAGGGTTTGAAGAAGGGGGAGAAGGGTTTGTTGGTTATGAATTCAACTACCATTTTGTTTGTTCAATCAGTTGCTTACAGCTAAAATGATTTACCGATTGCAATAGAAATGGCAATGCTGACTCAGTTGATGAATGGATTAATTGGTCGATTTTGTATAGATCAATCAACCAGGTCGTACGTCAGTCGTATCGGTTAGTGATTATTTGTATGAGCTCTGTAACGACTCTGTGTGGAGTCGTTTGATACCGTCCGGCCCTGCTTGATGGATTAGGTAAATAGCTATACGTTTGTTGATACTTGCTAACAGCTTAAGCTCATTTTTAAGGTACAATTTAAATAAAGTCCTAGTATTCACATACGTTTGTGAGACATGAACTCTGCCCAAAACCGATTAGATCCTTTAAGTCGTGTTCAGAATTTTGTATGGTCACAAGCGATTAACGACGATGAAGAATCCCTTAAAAATACCCCTAGAAGATCCCTAGAATCTTGAAGTTACCATGGTTGTAAAGCTAATAATAAGACATGTCCAGCGTCGGTAAGCTGGTCATGTCATGAGAATGGCACCAGACGGCCACGTAGGCGAGGTTGTTCCGAATTGACATGATAATACCCACCAAAAAGGCTAAGATATGCTGACCGGGTTTGTGATATGAGATAGGCTGATTGGGGCGGTCCGGTGGCCGAGGCGATAACGGCGCCGGTCTTCACACGGCAGGACCGGGGTTCCAATCCCATCCATATTGCCTCCCCGTACGGAGGGTTGACTACTTTATTATGGGTAAAATTAAGTCACAGGAAGCCAGAAATGGCAGGCCAAGACATCTCGAGGTTGTAGTGCCAAGAAAGAAGAAGTAGTCCGGGGTTCAAATCCCATCCGAACCATCTTCTTGTAGGCATTGCTAACTTCTTTTCCACCGGTAAAATGAAGTCACAGAGAGCCAGAAACGGTTGGTTCCCGAGTCTGTTCGAGGTTGTAGTGCATAGGGCGGTCTACTTACCCTACCGCCGGGCAAATATTAGGGTTATTTTTTCTACTTTTTAAGCCTTCTCAGACCAGTCTTGGTTTAGTTCGTTGTCAGTAACGCAATAAAGTACTTAGCTTACCATATGGGGGACAAAGTCTCATAATATGTATTTTTTTTAAATTTAATTCTCTATTATTGTTTTAAGCTATTTGGTAGTAACATACCTTTAAGCTTTAACTCCAAGTTCTCCAGTACATCTTTGGAAGTGTCCAGAAATGGCCGGAACATTACTAATTCATCTCGGGAATGCTATAAACAAAATTTATTTTATTTTCTATTTTAACAAAAATAGCATTAATTTTTTTCTATTTATATTCATCATTTGATGCTTGATTGTTGCTAAATGATAACACCTTAAGTGCCACGCTTAAATCTATCTGCTCGCTGTTTGCACAAGTGCGTCTTCATGGAGGGGACTGATTCGTTTATTAACATTCTAATGCGAATGTAAACGGTGGGTGGGCATAGGAATTCCGATGACAGAAAGCCACCTTTTTCAAACACCGAATGCTATTTGCAGCAACATTTTCATGAATGAAAACAAGATTTGAATGTTTGGGATGTACAGCAAAAAAACAACCAAACCCTCGTATCTCCTTCTCTCGCGCACTGTATCGGCGACTGTATCTGTCCGTCTGGACACATGGTAGCAATTTCGACTTGTGTGTGGTGGCTGGCTGCGGTACTGCCAATGTTTTCTTTTTCTTACCCACCTTTGCCCTGCCACTGAGTGTTGCCACCCCACTCCATCGAACACACCGACGTGTCATTTATATGGCGTGGCCAATACGAATGTTTTCCGATGTTTTTTTTCCTCTCTTCGTTTCGGTTAGGCTCACGTTGCGTTCGTTTGTATTTTAGTTCGCTTTTTTTTTCTTTCATTTTAGCAGCAGCACAAAACGGTTGTGGGGTACAAAACGGCTTTCGGAGTGTCTCTAATTTGTCGTGTAAACAACGGACGGCGGAACTCGCGTTCGAGGGTGGTACGTTCAAAAATGTGCGCCACCGTCGACCGCCAGTCCACTACCGTCTTCAGTTTTGCCTGTTCCCTTGGTGACTGTTTGACCAGATCCTTTACTTCCTTGTCTCTCGACGATCTAAATGCTTTGTTAAGAAACATACTTTTCATCGCACAACATCATCTCTTGCCGAGAGCAATTTTTCGTTCAGCAAGGTAGAAATTTGGGCTAATTAATGTCTCTTTTTAAGTAATTTGACTGGTGTAAGCTATTACACTTTCTATCAGTATAGACACAACTTCCCCAAAACATCAGAGATCCTCTTGAAACATCCTTTTGCTTGCCAACCGTTTCCTAAAACGAACACCTTGATGTGCCGTAGCACTTTCCTGGAGCATCAAACTGTTCGCCGTGTTGTTGGTGGGGGGACGCACGATGATATTGTCCATTTCGGGTCGGCATTCGGCAAGAGCCCCCCTAAAACCACCTCTCAAGGTTGCGACGTTGTGTGCGACTGGTCGGACCGGACGATACCGTTGCGACCTGTTGCTCTGAGGTCATGCTGTGGAATTCGGCCATATTTGAGCATATGCTGCAGGTCCGCCGACTTTGACTTGCCTGTTCTCCCTGTTGAACGATTCAACTTTTCGTTTGTCACACTATTGGCGATGCTTTATTGCTTTCAAATTTCGACCTTCTCCGTACGATCATCATCATTCTTTACAGCCGAATTTTGCCAACTGAATTCTGTCTGGTAGTCTGGTCATTTGAACGTGGTTGCGTCATGCGAGAGTGTGTTGTGGAGTTGTGTACAACCTGTCACCCCATTAATGTGTGTGTGAGTGTGTTTTTTTATTGTTAACATAAAACCGTAAATGTGGGTTGGGTCTCGTTCGGTTGTTTCCGTTTCGCTTTCCTTCTCGATTCCTTATCGAAAGCCTTGAAAATATTTGAAACTTTTGATTGAAAACATAGTGCGTTAACACTAACGCGCGTCTTTAGGTGCGTGTGTGTGTGTGTGATGATGTATGTTTTGCTAAAAGAGATGCTCTTGGTTAGATGTTTTGTTTATGTAGGTCCTCACCCATTTTACTCTGCCCGATGATAGATGGCTCCTTTCCACTTGTTTATCCCATTAAATCGGTGTGGAATCGGTGGTCGGCGAATGTGGCAAAAATGATGAGCTGTTTATTTAAGGAAGACCATTTAGCGATCCATCTTCACCCTTGTGGCGCCTTTCGTTTAGACCTGCTTCTAATGGGGGGGGAGGATGCCGACGAGTGGGCGTTCATTCCTTCCACATTCAGTGGTGTGAAAACTCAATAGCCTGTGTCCGTGTGGAAACTGTTATGAGAATTGTCTGCGAATCTAAACAAATTTTTAAAATGAAAACTGCGCGATCAATATCTGAAGAAGTTCTAGACTCCTTTAAGATAAGATAATGTGTGTGTGTTAAATTGTTCGTGATTCGCACAAAGAAAAAGAAGAAGCACAGAACAACGAATTCATCTAACAATTACCACGCTAACTTTATCTAATCTAAGCGTGTGGACGGAGTGCTTTTTTACACCATTTATCATGTTCCGCGACGCGCCGCCAACTGATAGCTGAGAGTCAGATATTTTGTGTCCACCTTCGCCGTGTAACACGGCACACTTGATTGGCAAACCCAATTGTCGCTGGCCGGTTACTGACGACCACCACCTCGACTGAACAACACTTTTCGGCTGGTAAAAATGAAAAATAACTCATTCGCATTCGGTACCTCATTTTGTGGCGGAAGGACAAACGGTCGGTCGTTTTGGTGACAGCTGTTTGGTTGGGATGCCTCTTTCATTTCATGGTGTGATGGTTGTTTTGCAAAATCTAATTTACCTTGTGGGAGATTTTCACGTCAGACGCGTGAGACACGTTTTATCGTCCGGTGTTGCTGTAGCACGCGGGTAACAATGGCGCAAGGCAGAAGGTGGCGTTGAAGGTGTCAATTTCTAATTAGCTTCTCACTCGATAATGCAATCTTGCGTCAAGCAGATGGTGAGCCGATCTGAACAGTCAGGTGTTTGAGAGTGGAACATTATTCAATAACGGACGAGCTTGGTTGGTCGTCTTGATAGAAAGCAATTTACCCATTGGGAGAGCCATGTTAATATCGTACACATCTTCTACAGCGAGTTAGATTACGTACTTTGAAGTAAACATAAAGCAAGAGGAGGAGGAGGAGGATCAGGATCAACCTCAAAGCAATCGTTGAATGGTAAGCCTTAAAAATTAGTAGATTCTACTTACACAGGGTTTCGATCCATATGTTTGATTGAATCACTTAGACCAATGTTTCAAATGGATATTCTAATATGGTTTACCCGTGGTGGAAGTTTGCAATCATATAATGGAATCTTGCAGATAGATATAGATTTGCAATTCCCCGTGTGTTTACTAATTTACACATCAAGTGGAAACAAAAAATTCTGCTTAGTTTTGTAAAATATTGTTCGAAGTTTCACAGGAAAAATAGTTTTTATTCAACATACTTCTTTCAATCACTTCATTTTTATACCATGATTTTTTTTTAACCATTCTTCAAATGCTCTTCATAAAAGTTATTTTTATCCCAAAAGACTTAGACTGACGAGCGAAATGTCTGAACCTAACAGAGCATGTTGGTGTGTTGTTTATTCAACAAATCAGAACATGACCTTCTCGAAAGCATCGCCGACGACGCCTTAGGTAAACGTCTCGGGGGGGCACATACAAGCTCAGCTCGCCCATATGGGGTGTACCACCCACCCACCGCACATGTACAAACATGGGAACGGCTAGAAAAAACCGTGATCAATGTCAAGGTGTGCATCGCAAGAAAAACAAACGCATCCAAAAACCTCATCCCGCAAAAGCAAAACTCTCGCAACTGGATTCGCTGTGTAGCTTCTCTCCCTCGGTAAGTTCCACACTGCTTAACGGTGTTGCCAAGGGGCATGATCACTGGCTGGTCTTGTGACTGCTGGACTGAATTTCTTTTCTCGTTTATCCGGAAATCGGAAACCGGAAAGTGTGTCTAAAACTCTAAAATAGTCACCCGTGTGTACGTGTGTGTGTGTGTGTGTTTCGGTGTTTAAGTGACGAAATGTACCGTAACTTGTTTATTTCCATACCTTGTTTTTTCCCACCACCATATCCATAAAACTCCAACCCGGTAATGGGAAAGGAAAATAGATGGAGAAAGACACAGTGAGAGTGTGTGTGATTTCTTAAGTCGTTTTCAGTTTTGGCCTGTGGACACCGCGCCACCTCCTTATTTCGGTTCCCTTTGCGTTCGCCCACGTCCAGCTCCAAAATTCAGACGGATAACTTATCTTTCTTTCAGCCAGTTCCTCCAGCCAACAATCCACCGCTCGATGCCAGATCTAAAGTTAGAATTGGTGGAAACACACGAAAAAACACGATAGATGATGCGGATGTGCTGTTGGGAACGAAGTCTCTCGCCGACTCGGGCCTTACATTGGTGGGATAGTCTCGTTATCGCGGGTGCATCACCGAGGGTGCATACAAACAGAAACCATAGCTGTGTGTTTGTTTGTTGGTGCGTTCGTGTGCATCGCTACTATAGACACGATGATGAGCCCTGTGTAGAATGACATCAGCAGCATCCACATTCGGTGGGTCTGGTTGGCTGGTTGGTTACACAACGTTTAAAGAGTCAACCGAGAGAGAGAGTCGGTGTAGCGGAGGAACACTGTGGGAAGAATATTTCCATAAGTGGTGCTGGCTACGTATCGGAAGGCATCGCCCAACCCTCAAAGCCCCCAGACATTGATGGTTGGCTGGGTTCGCCTTCTAGCCGGTGGTTATGATGCCGAAAGGGACAAAAGCTTTGTTGCACCTCAGTGATTCCGATTTCGATTCCGATTTCGCCTAGACTGTGACGATTTTTTTCTCCCTCCGGTAGACATTATGATAAAGTTGATAATGGTGCGCACCTCGCGGTACGGAAGGAGCTGTATCCGGGCGGCGGGCAACTTCTTCCTTTAGCCTTCAATTGCAGCTTCCGGAGTGCCGGAGTATTGTTGTGCTGAGGTTGAAGTCACAAAATGCACCGTCTGGTCTGAACCTGTTGGCAGCTTTATAGTGCCGTGCCTACCGTTCGAACGGGTGGGATACATCATCTGTCTCTGGCTGTACGATTTTATTGCTTTATGATCATTGCTATAAACGGCGAAAATGGCAACATCAACTCAGTGCAAACGTATAAAATAAAAATAAAACTTGATAGATTCTTTGCTCGTGCAAGGGTACAGTTCTTTAAGAGGTTAAAGTAACAGCTTAACCTCACTTTATCTACGAAATCCAGTATATCGCACAGGACATCAAAAATTCCATCACAATGAAGTATTTACCCCACCGCACGGCTAGCCAGCCGGGTGAATGATTGTACGACATTATTGCCAACTTAGTCATGCACGGTGACGGAATTTGCTGTAAGGAAGCAACCGGCAGGTGTTCAGCGTGAGTCAACTTCATCACAGTGAAGTCCTACCGAAGTTTCCCTTTACCATGCGGGATGGTGAGGCTTCTTTGCTCAGTCAATCCATGCTTCCGGGTGCATCACTGCCCGGGTTCAGCTGGTGTTAAATCTGTTTCTCGGTATGATGTGATCATGAAGGTTGAAGATGTGCTGTGTTCACTGTGATCCACCATAAAGTGTAGTAAACTCATGGAGGGTTTGCATTTTCAAAAAAAAAAAAAAATGTTTAACCAACCACCACAAGTGAGTCAAGATTGAAGCTTGAGGGTAAATGTGAAGTTGAGCAGTGGGGATACCTGGGCGGGGGATATCCGGTCTTCCTTTTGATAAGGCTCCACAGCTAGGAGACTCAAGCACCAAGACACGAGTTGGTGGAAAAAGTTGTTTCCGCTATGACTAAAATGGCAAAACCATGTCACGCGAAGAGGGCGTTCGACAAGTTTTTAAATGGTTCAGCTAACAATAACCAAAACGCATATCATGTTTGTTTTCCAAGGCTTATCAGCGCCTTATCGCGTGGGGACACTCTTCTCTCCCTGTTGAGATTTTTGGAGGGTATTCTTGAGAAAAAGATAAGCAAGGAATTATATACGGTGAAACAGCTGAAACCGGAGAACCGGTATGTGTTCGGTTTGGTTATACAGTTTCTTTGGCAAGAAAACCGGGACATGTGCTCGGTTATCTTTAATGTCCCAGGAATCGCTTGAACACTATATGAATATATATATATATTGCTGTATTACTATTTGCAGCAGGATTTAAACGGAAATCAACTTCAGTGAGGTTGAGTCCTTACATGCTGACTTATGCGGCGCTACAACCGCTTCGCAGTCTTGGCCTGCTGCAACAATCCTCGATATCGTTCACGATCCAGGGACATCGTCTGAAAAAAGTTCATCCCGGCCCTTCTGGCGGGTTCAGCATCGCCATCACACCATTTCAGTTTGGGCCTACTACGCCTCCTCTGTCCGGTGAGGACGGCCTAAAAGGACTTTGCGGGCTGGGTTATCCGGTGTCATTCTCATGACGTGACCAGCCCACCGGAGCCTGGCGAGTCTAATTCGCTGCACGATGGTGAGATCATTGTACAGCTCGTAGAGCTGGTCATTGTAGCGGCTCCTCCATTGTCCTTCCACGCATACGGGGCCAAAAATCCTTCTGAGCTTCTTCCCCTCGAACGCGGCTAAGAGGGCTTCGTCAGTTTTGGACAGAGTTCATGTCTCAGAGGCGTATGTGAGTACTGGGGCTATAAATGATCTTTATAGATCCCACTTCGTCCGTCGCGACAGATATTATAGAAGTTTCCCCAACTCAACATCAATCTTTCTGTCGATGCTGATTTTTGACCCCAGATAGGTGAAGTTTTGGACGACTTCGAAGGTGTGGTCACCCCTCTGTGACGAATATTTACTGAAATAAAATTTAAACCTACACCACTTGGGAATGATTACATAGCAATGGATGATGCTATTCGCACTCGACCACCTTTGGTCGACAACTGTTAGACGACATCCTTGCTTGCAAGCGGTTAACACACTGTAATACACATACCATAGTTGGAGATCGATGAAACCACCTTTCCCTTGGGGTCATATATCGTACGCTTCGCGTACCTGCAAGCAATCAAATTGGTGTTTAAGCTTTCATTTCGCACGTTCATAACCGAGCACTCCGCTGCTGCCGGACAGTGCCGGAAGCTTTGGATAGTGTCGAAAAATGGCCATCAGAAAATCGCGATCCAGAGCAAATTGAAAGTGTGAGTTTTTCCGATTCTTTTTTTTTTCTTTCTCAACGTGTGAAAATTGCTTGTACACGGGAGAGAGGGAAAGCGAACGAGGGCAGGTGTGTTGACGATGTGAAATTCCCATCAATGTCCCATTCGAAAGATTACTTTTCCGGTGTTTGCACTCTGTGCGACAACTGCGATCGAGATCGAAAGCCATTTGAAACTACGGTGGTTGTGAACATTGAAAAAAAGACAAGAAATGAAATTTTGAATCGTTAAATCGCCGGCCTGCTGTGAAAATCGTCATGTCGGAGGAAACCATTTTTCGGAACTCGCCTATCTCTACCCCTGGCCGCCACGCGATTATTGAGAGGAAAAGTGGTGTAATGTTTTTCCCCGCCACGTCTTATTCCTGTGGTCGTCGGTCGTTGTGTCAGAAGAAAGCGCTGAAAACTGAACAACGCTTTGCAATGGGTTGTCCCGAGAAATTATGTGGCTGTCGTTTGGTGCGTAGCCCGTCTTAAGACACACTTGTGCGTGGAATGAGTGTGTGTGTGTTCCCATCCTTCCTTATGACTTCGCTGCCAGACATTAAATTATCATTGTCACCGGAGAGCAAGATTAGTAGTAGTCAGTTTGGGTGTGTAGAAGATAACTCAAAAATGATGATCTTTGTGTGATACTCTGAGAAATGAGTTTTGTCATCGTGTGAGATTAACAGACTCTCTTCAAAAATTCTTCACGAAAAACAACCCAACCTCAAACATGAAACCCGACCAGTGTAATAAAAAGATTCTGGTTTCTGTTCGAGGCTATTTGAATCTGTTGAGCTTTAGTAGAAACAAACGCCCGTGTCATGTATAACCTACAATAATTTAATGACTTGAGGGTATTGGAAAGGAAAAACGCTTAGCTCGTTTCACTTTACCGCAAACCTACGCGAACATAATCTATTCCGGTGGACAAGTTGGTGTTAATTGCCTTCCAAATCCTGCCTTAAATCTATTTTAAGAACCAAGAGTGCTCTGTTCTAGACGATCGCGGAACGAAAGGTTCCTCCTCTAGAGGGCTCATGTTACCATAATTCACGACCATTTCGATTGTGATACGTGGCGCTGCCTGTTGAACAAACCGAAACTGCGATTCACAAAGCGGGTGTCCTCCGCGATCGACAACCATCATCCATGTTCCAATTCTAGCCTTCCGAATTATCTGAACCTCCTCCTTCTCAGCAATTCCTGATACGCCGAACCGGTTCCAGGTTTCACATCAGTTCGCAGTATCGGTACTTCCACTATAGCCCGGTCTTCCGAAGTTTGGTGTGATGTGGCGATGTGTGGGGAATCTTCAACTGTGTTAATCGCTTCCCGGCTCGTACTTTACCGTTCCGTCTGTTTGTCATGTTCGCCCTGTGCTGCGATGTGGCAAGATGGACAGGATGGTGCGTGAGAAACGAATTAAATTAGATCCGGATCGGCGTGTCTTGCGCGGACAGAAGAGTATCCATGACGAAGGTTTTTTTTTGTTTTGTAGTTGAAGTTATAGAGCGACACCGGGTTAGCCGAAACATAAGGTCTTCATTCGGTCGATCAAGACCTGCAGTGCAGTGTCTAATTTCATCAACAAATTTGGTACCGTGTCGTGTGTAATACGGTAACAAAACGAGCCTTACAGGGGCATGCTCGAATCGATGAGTGGTGCTGATAAATTTGAAACAGTCAGAATGGAGTGGTTTGTATCATCGCAATTCTTGATTGGTGTTTCTATTGCTGTGGTGTTTTGAGGTACATTTTGACTTCTTTGTTTAGCAAAACTCGTTGGGCTCTTTTTTTTGCGAAAGCTAAAGTAACATTTCAATTACAAGGACCTCCAACCATGTTCCACGGTGCATTGCACTGTCTAATACAACAAGATCATCACCGTAAATAAAGACTTCATCATTAGCAGACCTACCTGTGCAACTGTGTGCAATGCAAGTGTGTGCGGCCGTCGAGGAGGACCTCTTGTGGGGTTATACAATTTAGGTCAATTAATCCATGCTTGCTTGCTTGCACCACCATGTTGCAAGGGTGTTTGGTACATTGCTCCTGTTCCTCGCAACAACTGCCCCCGGCCCCGGGTACATGCGTTATGCATACTAAAAGGAGTCAATGATGCGCGAACGGCTACGAACGAACAACACCTTTCTAGCCTTTCGATATCATTTTTCTGCGACAGGTTCAACACACCAGCGAACATCGTAGAGTCGAGCAGGCTCAAAAACAAACAGTACGCGATGGGGGAAATGGGCGAGAGTAATGAACGAAAATCTTAACCTGTTTTAGACGCGCCGCGCGCAAGGTGGAGTCCTCTTGTGACATGCTGACATCAGCAGACGATGGTGCGACCGGCTCCGTTGTACCCATCGCCGCTGCATGACCGACTGACAAACAAACACACGGTGAAGTAACGCCGGGGCTGGTGTTGCGCGCCTTGTTTGATCAAGAAGTGCGCGGGCAGTTATTATCGGTCGTGAATGATGAGCGTCGTCGTGTACATCGTCCCGGCGAACCCTTCGGCCGGGCACGAGGTGTTTCGACGGGGGTTGGTGCCGCGGCTTACGGGTACTACACGCGTAGTGTTATTAAGGAAAGCAAAGGGCTTAAGACACGGCCTGGCGGGCCGAGATAAGCCGTGATTGGACGGTCGTAACCGTCGGGTTTCGTAAGAGGGCGCTAGTGTAGGTAAGGTTAGTGTGTTAGGACGGTCGTGCCGTCCTCTCTCCCTACGATATGGTCACAGGTGTATGGCGTCCCTGCCGATGGTTCGACCTCGATGAGGTGTTAGATAACCCGCGCCTGGTGCTCTAGGGTCTTGGGAACATGTCTGAAGCTATCGAAAAAGAAGCGTTCATTGATATGCTGCGATACGGACGCTTTTGGAGAGTTTGATGTTAAGTAAGTCCGGCATATGTCGGAAAGCCATCGATCCTTTCGAACAGAAAAGAGGCACAATACACGCAAGATGTATATTGTTATGAAATTCTGATTGATTCTGATGTTCAATTTTCCACAAGTCAGTTTTTTCCCTATCCAATGCGCCCATTTGGCTTGGGTTTGTGCACTAACACTTCGTCGCCATTTTGCGCACTTACCACTTACACCGACGGTGTGGCGGTGTGACGTGTGCTGTAATGCACACACACACGACACGAAACTGGTGCACACGGGGACCGCCAATTTACAGTTCTCGTCGTTAGCACACACTCTTCAAGCCCATGCTTTTGGGGACCTACACACGGCCGGGGCATTACGAAATCCGAGCGTGCTTACACGACGGTATGCCGCTCTGTGGCACATGTGGATTGAGCGTTTTGCTACAGTTTCCTGGTCCTTCGATATGTTCGACCGCTGTCGTCCAATTAGCATACAGCCGATAAGTGGTGCAGCTTTCCGGAGGGCAAATAAAGAGAGGCCGCCGCGTGACCGACACTTAAGCGTGTGATATGAGCATCAGACTGTTGTTTGAAACATCTTCGCCCGCCATAATCTCCTACAAAATGGGCCGATCGTAACGGTTGCGGGATCTGTTGACCAATATCCAGAGTAGAGTGATAATTTTGCTCTTTTACCTTCTAGCTCTATGTAACGTGCTATACCTATGTATAAGATCGATCGACTGCTCGCGGTGTTATGTGTTTCCTGTCCTTTTCCCTGTAGTCGGATTGCGTACCACAGCGAACGGATATGTGGTGTAAATGTTTGCGAAAAATTATATCATCATTAAGTGACAGCCTGGCAGCAGCGCGAGCATAGTTTGTCACAGATTTGTCTTTCGTCCGTCCGTGTTTGCGTTACTGGTCCATGTGATGCATTAAGAGAGAGAGCGAGAGCTGGATTTTCATTTTCACGCTGTCTTGGCATGTCATATCTTGGCTGCATTCGAATGCTTATACACTGCGAGGTGGAATAAATGCATTTTGAATCAACATGTGCAAAGCTAAATGGTAGCTCCATATTCATGACACCTGTTGGTAATTGCACGGTGCTCGAAGGTCTCGCTGTGGGTAGGACTGGAAGTACAAGGTAAAATTCCACCCAGGAGCTAATGTTAGCGAGGGTAGAACAAATAAAAAGACGTTTCATAAAATGGTAGTTTTTTGAGACTTTATTGCTTGTCTCTGTCACATAGATATGAAGTTCTTCTACCTTTTTATTGGTCTAACGACCACTTCAGGTTATGCTTGCCGTGTCTGACTTACTAGACTTGTTGATACCGGACCGTTGGATAGTCAGTCATCACTTTTGGGGCCCCAAAGCCCAGAAGAGATTTGAATCTCGATTGTGCCGTATGAAGACCGGCGCTGCTGTCGCATCTACCATCGGGTCCACCCAATATTAAGTTACATCCGCTAATATGTTGATGATGAACTTCTTCTTCTTCTTCTTCTTCTTCTTCCTTGGCACTACAACCTCGAGAGAGGTCTCGGCCTGCCATTTTTTCGCTTTCTGTGACTTAGTTTTACCCGTAGTAACACGGGTAAAGTTTTACCCGTTTACCCGCACGTACGGGGAGGCGGTTTGGATAGGATTTGAACCCCGGCCCTGCCTCGTGAAGACCGGCGCCGCTGTCGCCTCGGCCACCGGTCCGCCCACCGGATGATGAACTAGTTATAGGAATTGAAGGAATTGATAGGAATAAGGGCGGTTGGGTGACCGAGTCGAAGGCAACGCCGGTCTTCACACGGGCAGGGCCGGGGATCAAATCCCGGGTAAGGCCAAGTCAAGGAAAGCCAGAAATGGCAGACCAAGATCCCTCGAGATTGTAGCGTCAAAGAAACAAAAAGTTCTAGGAATTCTTGAACCTATCTAACTTAAATTTGTTAGCCAAATACACTTCTTCAAGATTATATTTTAATGATTTAACTTCATCGCCATGTTTGGTTTATGGTCGCTTTTACTTGCCATTTTTTTCCTCTATTTTGTACCGACTCTTTTTCTTCCTTATTTTACAAAGTGTGTATGGCACAAGCACTTGCTTATATGTATCACTAGCTGAACTATTTGCCGCGCTGCAGCAGTACGTGCTAATTGGCAATTGTTTTCCTTCGCGGCAGCGCCCGTTTACATGGGCCGGGGCTTTGGTTTTCGCGGAGCGATCTACCGTTTTTCAGCAATTTAACGCAAAGCTACTGCCGTTTAGCATTAATTTTCGATAATTGTACGCCCACCACCACTACCTACGGTTGCGTTTGGTGTGCGCACACGTACGTCATCTTCATCACGCTTGGGAAGTTAAGAAAGTAAGACACCACCGGCCGCAGTGGTGGCCGAGTTCAAGGTGCAATCTCCAAGTTTAACGCTCCTCCCCACACTCTTTCTCGACGCCCGGCGGTGCCTGGAGGTCTATTTTTCCCGACCACCTTTTCTTTTCTTCCTTAGCCCACTCGATTATCGCCCATCGGTAGCGGCAAAGTATTTTTAGTGAACCATTATTAGAGGTTGCAGATTGTTTGTGTGAGTGCTGTGCTCTCATCTGTTTCAACGTTCCCATAGACCCAGAGATGGCACAGGGAGATGGATCAATGTTGATGATCGCGGTACGTTAGACGGCGGGAAGCGGCAATGCATTCAAGTGCACCAAGTGCACCGATTGGTTGGGGGGTTAGTGAGTGGGATGTTGCTGTACCGAGCCCTCAACGTGGTGTGGTACCCATGAAGACAGGTTGCTGATGAATCGCGAACCGATACGTTCATGACCTCCATTTCTGCCGTGCATCTTCACAATAGCCTCCATCAACTGGAAAGGGATTGTTTGTGTTTGTTGTTCGTTAGTTTGTTTTGTGCCATTTACCATGAGCGCATTAGGTCATGCAAGAACAACCCGACAGCGGCAGCGGCTGCTGTACACGTCATTTAAGTACGGGAAATAAATTTTTATCGATATTTTCTGTACAGTTGGCGGCCTTTCTCTTACTAAGTGTACCAGCTCGCTATGCTTATTTTATGTAACTCACATAACATGTTTTTTTTTAAAGTAAAATGTGCGACTAAGTAGGAAAACTGGCGGATTCATTCATTCGCTTTCGTGAGACACAAATGCAAGCAAACATTTTTCTCAGAAATCTCACACAGACACAAGCGAAATGGTTTGCCAAATAGATTTCCGACCGTTGCCGGGGAAGGAAATTGTTTGCCCAGCACGTGGCGCTGGCACGTGATTTCATGGCAGGATACTGCCATGGGTACGGTAGAAAACGGTAGAAAGTTAATGTGTTTAATTGTGGTTGCAAAAATCATCCAACCACACCCCACACCCAAGGAAAGCGAAAGGAGATTCCATACAATCGATGGCACGATGCGAGGGAAATGATAATGGCTACCAGGCTTACAAACGTTTTTTTCTGTACAGTGAAATTGTTGCCAAAGGCTTTAAAGTAGCTGCATGTTTAGGTGGGTTATTGTTATTGGGTGATTGTAACAGTTCAATAAGAGCATCGGGATTGGGAAAGTCTAATAATTTTGTGTAGAAGTCTTATTTGAAGATGAATCTGATCACAAACCTAAGCTGTTCACAGAAGGTTAAAAGACACAAACACGATCGTCGTCAGTTGTTAGGCAATTGGCTTTGATATCTTTATTTTTGAAACTGATGTTATCGTAATGGAATTCTAAATATTTAACAGGGTACAGATTAGATGCAGACGACACTTTATGCAATTTGGACGTGGAAACTGTAAGAGTTCCAGCACTTGGGACACGTGATTGAAAAACAGTATAGTTTTACTTACTTAGCTGGCGCTACAACCGCTTTGTGGTCTTGGCCTGCTGGAACAATCCTCGATACAGCTCACGGTTTAGCGCTGGCGTCTACCAATCCGTTATCCCGGCCGTTCTGGCGGACGCATCAACGCCATCACTACATCTCAATTTGGGCCAACCACGCCTCCTCAGTCCGCGTGGACGGCCTGAAAGGACTTTACGGGCTGGGTCGTCTGGTGTTATTCTCATGACGTGACCAGCCCACCGGAGCCTGGCGAGTCTAAGAGCTCGGCATTGTAGCGGCTCCACCATTGTCCTTCCACACATACGGGGCCAAAAAATCTTCTGAGCATCTTCCTCTCGAACGCGGCTAAGAGAAGCTTCGTCAGTTTTGAACAGAGTCCAAGTCTCAGAGGCGTATGTGAGTACTGGGACTATAAATGTTCTCAGGCTGTAGTATGACCGGTTGGCAGCCAGCACCCTTGCGCGTAACTCAACATCAATGTTGTCGGTGCTGACTTTTGACCCCAGATTGGTGAAGTTTTAGACGACTTCGAAGGTGCGGTCACCTATCTGTACATCACCCCTGCGTAAATCAGTGTTTGTTAGGTCTAGTTTTACAGTAAGTGTAATTATCTCTTGGCAGAGAGGCGAAGTAAAGTTGATAGAAGTAATATCCCTTCGTTCTAAGACACCAAAAATAGCTAGTCCGCTAGAAGATGAACTGATGACTGCAATCAACATTTTCCAGGTAGTTTCAGAACTCCTGCAACGGATACCACCAAAGACCATATATTTTAGTCCAACCCAACTAAATCTAAATTACCAGCCATGTGTCCACTAGGGAAATTTTACTAATAAAGCTAATAAATCATATTACTATTCAACCGAGCCTACCCAATCTGATAGTTCATCATCATGCCATCTCTGCAACTGATCTGCATTCTCCTTCACCTGCTTCGCTGCACCGGCCGAGGAAAATTATTGGAGCGAAGGCCGATATTGCCTCTTCCACCGATCGATCATAACATTTCCTTTCGATCAAAACACAGCTTCGTGCCCGGCGGAACCTCACGAAAGTGTGAAGGACAATGCCAGCCAAGCCGCGCAGAATTGGTTATTGGCATATCGATGTTGTACGATGCAAATCATACCGGTGAGTGATGATGATGTCTGTGCCTGGGTTAGTGTTATGGTGATGGCTTCCACCGCGTGCAGTGTTTAGATAGAAAGTCAATCATTAGCAATCATTGCGCGTGATGAAAGGAAAGTAAATGCACCACTCGGGGTTTGTTTTCCGTTTCCTTTCCTCTCACTCTTCGTTTGGACGCCCGTTGCACCCACCACCAACATCCGCGTCTATCGATAAAGTCGTTGAAAGTGTCTCGGTTTTGCAAAATCTCCCCGTTTGGGGGAGGGGGGATCCGATATCGTTTACGTGTTGTGTGTTGGTGTGCTTGGCAGCAGACATCAGTAAAGCTGCAGAAAGAAATAGATTACTGGAGACTGGCCAAGAAATTGCATTCGTGTGTCCGACGGTTTCAGTGGACAAAAGTTCATTGAACTGTACCTGACTTCAATGAGTGGAGGGAGGTTTGCTGGTGGTAGGCATCAAAGCACAGGGAATCGAAATTCGATGCTCCAACTGCTGCTTCAGATGCGCATGATATCCCCGAATGCAGGTTAGGTTGGTGCTTCCGTTCTCGTTCCATCCTTTCATCACAGGTAATCGAGACATCCGTCACACTCGGCACACGCCGCTTGCGTCGACGACACCGATCACTTCAATGCTCCTGACGTTTGAAGCTTACCGTCTGGGATAAGGAAAAAAATGTGCAAGTCGCCACCGGTTCCAACCTCTTTGCTCACGACGTTTGTCCGTATCTTCACTTTCACACTTTTGAAAGGAAATAGCAATTTCAATATGTGTGCGTTGCGTTTGCGTTGTGCAGCAGCTGCGGAGATTTCCTTGGGCGTCTGGCTTTATGCCTGCCTGCTTTCCTTTGATGGGGCGTGATTTATCGTACACCCCGCTTGTAGATAAGTGAGCAGTGAGAGTGTTAACTAAATAAATAAAAACAGAAAAAAAACGTGGCAATAGGACACACATGATGGTGTATGGTTGGTACCTAGTTTGTTTTGCTGGTCGCCATTCGCGAAATAGGGTGCATGTGTTAAAGTGTTGCAGAGCGGTGCGTGCTTCGGAGCCGTTTGCATTTCGTACGCTTGTCTGTTTAGCGAGGTGTGTTTGTGTGCTCGGTTCATACATTGGCGACCAGTGATTACATTGTGGTGAATGAATGGAAGCTTGCGGGATGTAATTTCATCCAGGCGTGTGTTTGTACGCGTTGCGATGATATCCAATCTTTGCGATATACCTGCGGGAATTCGATACCGAACGCAGCATAAACATACAAAATTATAACAGAATCGTTTGATAATTTTTAATTAATTTCATCGCTCTTTGGTTTAGTTTTCAATGAACGGTTATATTAAATCGTTAATAATTAAATATTCGTTATGCTTCAGATTGAGAAAAAAAAAAACGAACTCTCCCTTCTTTGCCTAACGGCCTCTAAAGGTCTTCTTCTTCTTTGGCTTAACGATCTCTTTACTCTCATGCCTGCCATTTTTATGGCTTACTAGACTTAATGGGGACGTCCGGGTTCAAATCCCACCCAGACTGCCTCCCCGTACGCAGGGCTGACTACTTTGCTACGGGTAAAATCAAGTCACAAATCAAGGCGGTAAATCTTGGAGAAGAAGGCGGAGCAGCAGCTCCACTCCTACCATCTCTTCATTGATTTTAAAGCCGCATATGACAGCATAGCCAGGGTAAAACTGTACGACGCAATGAGCTCTTTTGGAATCCCGGACAAGCTTACCAGATTAGTAAGAAGAATGACAATGGCCAATATCACATGCCAGGTGAAGAAGGATGGAAAACTCTCAGGGCCCTTTGCTACCACCAAGGGCCTGCGCCAGGGAGATGGGCTTGCCTGTCTCCTTTTCAATCTGGCGCTAGAGAGAGCCATCAGCTGCGAATTAGACTCGCCAGGCTCCGGTGGGCTGGTCACGTCATTAGAATGACACCGGACGACCCAGCCCGTAAAGTCCTTTTAGGCCGTCCTCAACGGACAGAGGAGACGTGGTAGGCCCAAATTGAGATGGAGTGATGGCGTTGATGCGTCTGCCAAAACGGCCGGGATAAGGGATCGAGGATTGTTGCAGCAGACCAAGACCGCAAAGCGGTTGTAGCGCCTGATAAGTAAGTAAGTAAGTAAAATTAAGTCACAGCAAGCCAGAAATGGCAGACCGAGACCTCTCGAGGTTGTAGTGCCAAGGAAGAAGAAGAAAAAGACTTAATGATACCAAGTAGCTGGATCAGTCAGTCCTCACTACGGGGAAACGGTTCGGATGGGATTTGAACCCCGGTCCTTTGCCGTATGAAGACCGGCGCCGTTGTCGCCTCCACCAACGTGCCGCTCCAAGCCTCCAAAGGTCATTTCTTGCATACCAATAGATATGGGCCAGAACTAGTCGTCGTCGGAATCGTCGGAATCACCAGAACCTTCGGAATCGTTTGAACCGTCGGAACTGTCAAAACTGTGGGAGCCGTCAGAACCTTTAGAACCTCCCAGAATCGTTGGATTCGTTGGAACCGCCGTTGAATCCGAAGTTGGCAGTTGGCCAGTTTTTGGTTGGTCGAACGGTAGTCGGACAAGTCTAGTAATTATTACATCGGTTCCGAACGGTTCCGAGGGTTTCGGACGGTGTCGGATGGTTCTCCATTTCCTCGGAATTGAAACCGTAATCAAACCGGCCGAATCTGGAGTGAAACTGTGGGTGCATTCCAAAGAATCTATCAGTACTTACTAGACTTTCTGATCTAATCTTATCCTAACCCTAACACCGTACCAAGGTCTTGACTATCTGGCTTTATCGTGTGTACACATACAAAAGTAGCAAACTGCAGTACGTTGTTGTTTGAGAGTCTTGGAAGATTGGAGTGAACAGGGCAGCCATATAATGGCTTTAAAGACATTAATAGCGGTTAAACTTTTGAATTGAAATTAGAATAAATGAAGCAATTGAAAGTGATGTAATAGTTTCATTGAGACTGCCCAACACCAACACTTCCAACCAGCTGCCGGAATGCCCGCTCCAGCATGGCAATAAAACTGTTACAATTTGTTTTTTAAACTCTGCTTGATGCTTCGTGTCGTGGAGCATGCTTTCCGTTTTTTCCACTTCTTTTTTGCCATTAATAACCTATCAAACAGGGCCCCGTTAGTCAGCCGGGGTTTCGGTTAAGGGGTGAGCAGGAAGGAACCACAGGAATGATGGGTTTTAAAGTTGGTCATAAAACAATTTAACCTGCTACACACATTAAAGGCATGCGTGAGGGTGTGTGTGTGTGTGTGTGGGGTACCGGGTGGAACGGGTGATTTTTCACTCCACCTTAATTCGGCTAAACCCTTTTTCTTCTAGCGGAAGTGTGCCATTGCTGTGGAACCTTCTGTACATAATCGGTACGAAGCAGTGTCACCGACAAACACACCCTGCACGAGAGCGACACAGAGTGGAGGCATTTTGATAATGATGATGATGTCTGGTCTCTGGTGTGCGTGTGTGTTTGCGTGCCATTTAGTGATAGGTGTGGGGGGGGGGGGGGAGGACAAGGGTCCAGCTATAGGATCGGGTTGCGTTAAGAAATGTGAATGAGCGTATAAGCGACCAAAAGGCGCTGCCAATGAATGGTTGCCGTGATCTCCGCGCGCTGTGTCTTGAGTTCTTCTATGATCGAGCCAGTTGGTATGTGTGTGCACACCCCCAGGGCCGAGTGAAGTTGCTGCTGTGGTGGAGCAGCTTCACGATACTCACCGACGAGACCTAACCTCTGTGTGATCGGGTACTTATCGCATTGGTTCCATTCACCACCACTGGAACCAAGAAAAGCCCAAGGTGTGTGTGTGTGTGTGTCTCGAAAGCAACCTAAGCAAACTCACTCCAATCGCTGCTTTATCGAGATAGCCCCAGTACCAGCTATACGCCAAGCTGCCTTAAATAAAAAGCAGCCTCACTGTTCCGTACTCGGTTCGGCGAGGTTCGGAATTTGTCCAACTTCAAACGGTGTGGACGGCAACAGAGAGAGGTTCGCTCGGTCCGTCTTTCCGCTGTCGCTAACTGTCGCCGGGGAGTGGTTTGGCTGTGGGGGCCTTTCTTCAAGTTTCGATTGCCGCCGAAGGTAGAAGGTTGCGTCAACGGAGAGCGGTTGGTTGCTGTCTGCCCTTAGGGCAGGTTGACTGTGGAGTTAACCCGTACGTGTGTGTGTGTGTGTATGTGTTGTCTAATTTGGTTGTCGCTTGCAAATGGAGTGACGATGGGGCGAGACCACCCTTGAAGTGGCGGCTGGCGGCTGTGACCTTCCGCGGCTTTCACCAACCGTTGGCCAATGAGCATCAGAGATCATCGGGATCGAGAGCAGTAGTAGGAAGTGAGTTTTTTCTTTCTCCTCCACTTCACTTCACTCATATATTTCCTGCGCCCGTTCACGAGCCTACATGGGGCCACATTTTCACCTGACTTAATTCTGCTTTAAGTCTCTCCCTCTTTCGTTCACGTGTTACGCACCCCGTGTCCGCTTCCGTTGCATTAGATTGAAATCGATAGAGATCGGGTTGTCGAACCCCTGGCCACCACCCCCTCCATCCCTCACTCTCCTTTCTGACACACGCGGCGAACTCCAATGCGCCCAGACCGCTGCGGAGGAGCATAAGTTTGATTGAGCTAATCGGTTTGTTAGTTTTTGCTCCGACAATTTTCCCTTTCCAATCTAATTCACTTTCAGCGACTGGACTGGACGTATACGACGCAATAGGCGGTGAGCAGGAGAGGATATAAGATAGACACGAAGCAACAACATCGAAAAAAAAGGAGAAAAGTGCCGTTCGGTCTACGTGCTCGTTCGTTAGCCTGTTACGCATTATTGGCGCATTGGAATTTAATTTCATAGAAATTAATTTCATCTCCACATCTCGGACTGCTGCTGCAATCTGGTGTGTGTCTGTGTGGCTTGGTGTATCTAAGGACGGAGGGTGCAGTGGTTTCCGTGGATGCTCACACACACACACGCTTCAAGAAGTTAGCGGTGTTCGCCTAAGATTGACATGTGAAGCTAGTAAGGAATGAGTATTTTTCGCTCCGGAGGCGTCTGTCACCTTCCAAATCAGCTTTGCCAAATAATACACAGAAAAGGCGTTGCCTGCCATCCTCCATCTCTAGTCTGTGTGTGCTCGATGCGAGAAGAGTGAGAAAAGAACTCCTCCGGTTGAGCATGGTTGAGTTGTTTCTATAGCTTCAAACTTTAACCTCAAGAATTAATGTTATACCCGGTTCGTGTGGGCAGAAATTAGAGATGAAACATTGTCTCGAACGGGTGATCCAAACCGATCCTACACTCAAGCACGATTGAAAGTACACGCTGGAAAGTTTAACACAGCATCGTGGAGTTGAATAGGCTAATTGTCAGTGAATTAAAGATCAGGAAGAGAGAAAAAAAGAAAGTGCGTCTGTAACCGCTCGGCCAAGGAAGTATCATACCAGTAATAGCCAAAAATGGTGGAGCTGTCGCTAATATGTAACACCGTCGCAAGCTGCGGGTAAGATGCTGTGGCTATTCGGGCATTTCCGCTGGTTTCGTCTCCCTTGCTGTTGCTGGGTGTTAATCTAAATGAACCATCTAATGTAACCATTAAGATATACGGTGATGGGGTCAACTAGCGTTGGTAAGCTGATGAGTTGGTCCATCTGCAATCTTGCCCCTTCCCACGTACACATTAACAACGTTAAACGATCCAACCTCTTGAAAGCTCGGGGGTGTGTCGATTAATGCAACGGCTGTCGGGTCTTTAATTTTGGGTGCCTACTCTTTTTGGACGCGGTGTAACAAGCGTTTCCTTTTTTGGTGGCATTGAATATTACTAGTTGAAGCGACTCATCGATACAGCTCATCAAACAACTTTGCATCAAATAGACGCGAGCGTCCTTGAGACTAAGAATCGTCGACTGTTCGTTCGACGATGGACATCATTATCCTGCGTTGGGCTTTTGGGCTGGAAAACATTAATTCTGATCATCACGAATCGTGCCGGAAGATGGCAGGGTGCACTCGGTAGATAGTATCTCACTTTTGGCCTCTCCTTGAACTTAAGTGTACTGGAAGAGTTGTTACTTCACGCAGCATCTCCGTTTCAAACTCCAAGTGTCCGTCTGTGTGTGCTCCATTCACTTGTCGAGGGAATAGAGACTGCTTTGTGGGTAAGAAGGCAAACCGCCCCTCCGTCATCTTGTACTTCCACCCCACATGGCGCTGGCGACGGTATGTGTCCGCGCTCTATCGATTACGTAAAGAGATACCGCTACGCATTCGAGATCGTTTGGAACCGATCGTTTTCAACCGTACCGCGTATCGCATTACCGGTCACTCGCATTTGTCAGTCTTGCTGTGTGTGTGTGTGTTGTACGCCACGTCCAACCTCCAACGAACCTGTCGTCGACAAAGTGGTGTGACCAAAAGCATTTTTGCAACAGCCGGTAACAGCTTCATTCGTGGCCTAGCCTTTCGGGAGACAATGTTGATTGAAATGGAAGAGAATTTGTGTGGGTGTGTGCTACTTTACTTACTTACTGACATATGAGGTGCTCACAAGCAGGTCCTGGGCTGCTAGAGAAGTCCTCGATACCGTTCGCCGATAGCCCTGTCGTCTGCCAATCCAATATCAGGGTCCTGATTCTCAGATTGGGCCTACCACGTTTCCTCTATCCATGCGGATGATATAATAAGATTTTGCGAGCTGGGTCGTCTGGTATCATTCTCATGACATGACAAACCAACCGGAGCCTGTGCGAGTTCAATCCTCTGCACCGATAGTGATATCTCCATTATCCTTCATCACATACGGGTCTCCTGAAAACAAAAATCCCTCTGAACATGTTCCTCTCGAACGTGGCCAAAGCCTGGGTCTCGATGTTATTTGGACGTGACAGAATAGGAGTTCTGTAGGAGAGTCTGTGAAGCACCTTAAGCGAGGTTCGGATCCTATCTTATTAGCAAGAGCCAACATTGACAGAGCGTGCTGCTTTTGGCTTTTTAGGATGGGTTCGATGGGTGAGGTTGTTGCCATCGGTGGTCTCTTCACACAACAAGGACCGGTATTCGAATCCCGTCTAGACCGTCTATCTACAGATTCTTCTCCCTCCTTGGCACTGCACTACCAATTTCATAAAGGTCTCGGCCTGCCATTCCTGGCGTTCTATTACCAGAAATCCCTAGACCACTGTGTGCTGGGAAGCGGTCGGGATGAGATTTGAATCTCGGTCCTGACGAGTGAAGACCGGCCCTGTTCTCGCACTCGGCCAGCTGACTGAATCTACAAATTCAGCTACAGATAAAATTAGGGCAAGTTGGAATCTACTACGTGTGGTTGAATGCATCGAAATGGTGAATGTTTTAATTATTTGTATTAAACTTTAAGAGATCAACGATTAAAATATGACTGCAGCTCGTTTAAATCCCATTACTTGCATCTGTACCACGTACGTAGAAATGACTGAGACTTTTCTCTTCTTCTTGTTGCTGCATGCTTAAGCCACCTGGCGAGGAGCTGAACGGCGCACATTAATTTAACGCCAATCAATTGTTTCTGCCCTTTTTGTTTTTGGTTTATTGGCACAGTCAATTTTGCACACACACTCCCTTTTTGCGCACCTCTCAGTACACTCGCGTGTCGCGAAATGGTGGTGGCGCAAACAACAACATAATTTCGCGCCGCCCGGGTCCTACTGCCAGCGGGGCCCGAATTGGGTTTCACAGTTTTATTAGCACGAATAATGTGCATTGTTGTGTTATGGTTGGACGTGTGTGTGTGATTTTTTTGTGTGTGCGTATGGGAGAATGTTGGTAGATTAATTGGTTTCTGGGGGCGCAATGTTTACCCGAAAGTGGGAAATTACGATTAGCGATTTAACGCAGGGCAATCGTTTCATATCGTGTAGAGGAGGAGGCTTTTCGTTTATTTACGCCATCCGCGCATTGCACTCGGCAAAACTCTGTAACGAAATGCGTTGTGCGGGTGCGATGTGGTGGTTAATTTTGTTAGGGACAAAAAACGGAGTAATTTGTTCATTTTTGGGGCACGGAAAATGCAATTTATATTGTTTTCCTATCAAACAAACTTTCTCTCTCGGCGTTGACTGTTTGCTCGCTTTGTCGAATGCCGAAAATCGTGCGCATTTTGTCTGCCAAGCATTATAAGTATTATTTATCACCGAAGGAAAATAAACAGATAATATACATTTTTTTATCTGAACTGATGAAAGGATATGCGGGATGCTAGGTGGGGTAATGGATAAAAATAAATAGGGAAAAATCGCTAACCGTCGGGCCCGTTTGCCGCCGATCGTTTCCGTTTGTACGTTCCGAATTTATTTATTTTTTTAAAGCTATAAGTTTAATTTTATCATCCACATGAATCACGATCGCATTGCAATATAAACATGACTAATATGATTTGTCTTTGCTCTTTTTCCTCTGTTCTTCCTATTCAGGTGTATTAGCACAAGAGCTACACTACAACGGTTGTACTCTATCATCGTTTACCTTTCGTGGACAGCTTATTGCACTACCCCCATTATCACCAACAACTACACCGGGAGAGCTTCTAAAAGTTATAACTAACCGTTGGGGGACATCTCGAGCAACAACTCTTCTAAACGAACGTTTGTCGGTGAAGCATCCGCAAAGAGCCGCGCAACAGCAGTGAGCAGGAAGGTGTCCGGCGGTTGTCCCGTGTAGTGTGTGCTACCGAAAAATGGCACCCAGAGAAGATGCGCTCGTTGCAGCTGACCTCACCGATAACGTTTGCATGGTAGCGGCGCGACGGTGCCGGTTCAATCATTATGGTCATCTTCAGCAACTGCACGGATGTACGAAATCCGCAACTTCATCGTGGCGGCCGTTGTGTCCCCATCAGGACAGTGTGCGATAAGAGTGTACACAACAGGGGTCGGGCAATCCCTTTTCCCATCCCTACATCGCGCCCAGTTTTCTAACGCGTTGCGTATAAAGTACTGCGTACCGAAAAGCGGAAAAGTGTGCCCAGTTTCCACGGTTTGCTCAATACACTGAGACTGAGAAAAAAAGGGTTAGTGAAATAGTGCAGTGCAACAACAGCAGAAAAAAGGGGGTGAATTTTGTTTGTAACAGCTTCTGAAAGAGAGGAGGTTTAACCGTCGCGCGAGCACAGTGGAGAAAAAAAAGATAAGGCTCGAGGATATTAAGTGATACCGCGGCGTGGTACGGTAGATAAGTGACGAGCGTTTATCCGTTCTACCTGTTCTACACGCGCAAACACTGTCGCCACCACTGTCGGATGTTGTACCGGGCACAGCTGGGCCTAGGTTTTCTGAATAGTGTGGGTGTTTTCTAGTGCACACCGTCGCTATCGCTCGATAAGCGAAGTGTAAGATATAAAGCAGCAACAATCTGCAAGTAGTGGGAGAGAGAGAGAGTGAGATTAACCGTTGTCTACAGTTTTTTTGTTGTCGTTGTTCAAAATGTCGTTCCTAAACAATCTGAAGAAAGTGTTTCACCTGGGCAGCGGGGAGGCGAAGAAAAAGCGCATCTTCAACAACATCCGGATGGACACGGACCCGGCCGACTTCTGGGACATGATCGGCGAGCTCGGTGACGGGGCGTTCGGTAAGGTGTACAAAGCACAGAACAGGGAAACGAGACAGCTGGCTGCGGCCAAGATGTGCACGCTGGAGGACGAGGAAAACCTGAGCGATCATATGGTCGAGATCGATATACTGTCCGAGATCAAGCATCCCAACATTGTCGGTCTGTATGAAGCGTTCTCGATCGACGATAAGCTGTGGGTGAGTAAATACGGTAGAGAAGCCATCATTTTAGCTTTGGAATGAATACAATCCTGATTTATCCCCTTTTTTTGTCCAACTGAATGAAGTGTACGAATGCAATGGTGCATCTTTTGCAACCCCAAGATCCGACAATAACTGAATGAGGCTTGCCAGCCGTCATTTCCTGCTACGCCAATCGCTCTAACTTTTAAGGACTTGAAACGCTTCAAATGAGTAATTTCCATTCTTTCTTAAACGCCGGGCTTTTATCAAACATCCTTGATGCTCCTAGTTCTCTTGGCCTTTAACGTTCCTTTGTCCGACATTCTAGACCACCTCACTGTCCATATTCCTGTCAGGTTTATGCGTTTCATTCAGGACCCGAACGATCATTTCCTGATCATATGAGAAGGCCTCCTTGTTACTTTTCTCGTTCCCATCTTCGTGGCTCCACTTCCTTACATTTCGTCCAATTTTAAAATGGGCCCAGTGCCCAGAGGATACTTCCAACACCGGGTGGCAAGTGTGCTGCAGCGTATGCGAACGTGATGTATGCTCCAGCTGCATATGCAACGCGTGAGAGCAGTTTGGAATGATCTGCCGGATCATATTTCTAGACGCGGAATTTTCTGCTCTCAACCGCTTTCCTTTTTCAAGCACAACGAAGTCAAAGGCATCGGAATTGCTTCATTCATAAACATTCAATTCAGATTTTTTTTCTCTTTGCTAGCTTTTATTGCTATCTAGAGCAAGCAAATAGGCCGAAAAGCCGGATCCGTTAGCGGCGGGGGGTATGATAGTTGTGGGCGTACCCGGGGATGGAGGAGGGAGGTTTTTTGTTGTATGGTTGAAAAGCATTTCAGAAACTTTATCGTTCCCCGTGTTTGTTTGCATGCTTCCCTGTTTTTGCCCGCTTTGCAGATGCTGATAGAATATTGTGATGGTGGTGCCTTAGATAGTATTATGGTGGAGCTGGAGAAACCTCTCACCGAGGCGCAGATTGCCTACGTATGCAAACACATGTGCGCCGGACTGAACCATTTACACAAGAACAAGGTGATACACCGAGACTTGAAGGCCGGCAACGTGCTGCTGACAATGGACGGTGGCGTTAAACTAGGTACGTTGGGTTTGCTATAGCTGCAAACGAAGTTGCGAGGGGAAGCCGTGTGTGGGAAGCTATAATGATGAATGAAATGTCCATCCCATTCGATAGCGGATTTCGGCGTTTCGGCCAAAAACAAGCACACGATGCAGAAGCACGACACCTTCATCGGGACGCCGTACTGGATGGCACCGGAGCTGGTGCTGTGCGAAACGTTCCGGGACAATCCGTACGACTTCAAGGTCGACATCTGGTCGCTCGGTATTACGCTGATCGAGTTCGCGCAGATGGAACCGCCGAACAGCGAAATGTCGCCGATGCGCGTGCTGCTCAAGATACAGAAAAGCGAACCCCCCAAGCTGGATGCACCGTCCAAGTGGTCGAAACACTTTAACGACTTTCTTGCACGTGCGCTTGTGAAGGTAAGGCTGGCAGCGATATGCTGTGCAAAAAACAAAAAAAAAAACGATCAAATTCCGTATTATTGATATCTCCTTTTGTCTCGTTACATCAACAACAGGATCCTCAGCAAAGGCCGTCAACGGACGTGCTTATGGGACTACCGTTTATAAGCGGTAATCTGGACTCGAAACCGATCAAAGACCTTCTGCTCGAGTATAAAGCGGACGTCGTGGAGGAGGAACTGGTGGACGAGGAAGCAGAGGTGCGTATAGGGGCGATCCTTATCGTGGCTGTTCATCACCTGGTACCTTTGCTTTAAAAAGGGCAGCATCCTACTGATGGATGTACCACGTGTTTAGGCTGCTGTGGGTTAGAACCACCAAACCCTAACATTCCCAAATGCTGTTGTTGCAGTTTTTTCTGCACCAAATCTAATATCTTTAAATCATCCTTATCTTTTCCATTCTATCGCACGCTGCCCCAATAACAAAACTCTACTAATAACCTCATCGCGTCCCATACAAATGAGCCTTCTTGTGTGCTCGAATTTACAAAAACAAAAAACTGAATAACGCTAACCAAACGATACTTTTGACATGATACCGTAACCATGATTAGAAAGCTAAACGACAAGCGAAGCGCAGATCGCTCTATCAGAGGGTTGGTAAGTTTTGTCAGACTAGCGCGTTTTGCCCCGAACACTAACCGGCAGTCCGATTTCCGAAAAGGCTCCTTTCCTTCGCGTGCAACTTTGCGTGACATTACTTTGTTGGCTTGCGTGTGTGTGTGTGTGTGTATGTGTTTTGTTGGCTTTTTTTTAATTTTTGATAAGTTGCTACCACGAACATCTGTGCGACGCCGTTTGCTTGCACACATCCTTTTGTAGATTTTTTTTTGATATTTAACGTTAAGTAAGTTACAAGCTGAAGTGTGTGATGCGAATGTCTGCGTGAGTGAGTGTAAATATCCGTCCAATGTTAAATGTTCCGATCCCGTTCGGGGTTCGGTTTTCGCGCGTACCCCTTTCCGGGATTGAAGCACTCCTTGCTTAGAGAAAGGAAAATCGGCCTGTAGTGCGTAAACGTCTAGTCTGGCAATAGTTCCGTAGTGGTGTTTATCGTGTTTGTAGAGTTTTATTCTTACCTTTGATCGTCTCGTTGTTTTAAATTTATCTGCAATCGCATGTTGTTTTATTGTTTTTCTTCCAACTCAAAAACTATCAGTACTTCACTTGATAGAAACCGTTTTATTTCATAGAATTGCAAATTGTATGAGTTTTGTATGCGTTCAATCGAATACTTTCTGTGAAAAATATGCTTTCTTTTAGCGAATGGATTTCGTTTTACATTAGGTAGAAGTTCGGTATATAAGCGTGGGTTACGTACATTAGCTTATTTTTGTGTTCGTCCTTTTTCCCCCCCATTAGGAACCCCGCAATTCTGCTCTTCCGCTCGACTTGGATGATGATTCTTCGTCCCTGCAGAGTCAAGAAACTGACAAGCGTAAGTTACGGCCGTTCGATGCAACCGGCAGCAGCTGCAATAAGTGTTTCGAACCAGTTCCAGATACACCTACGTCCCTCTCGAAATCGTCCAGGGATTCGAAAGAGTCTACTCCCGTTCCTACCACCGAAGATGATCCCAGCGTGAAAGCAAAAACTGGCCCAATACCGGCTGCTGTCGGTGCGGCGGGTCCGCCGGGCCCGATACCGCTGGATAAAACACCTGCCAGCGTTGAAAGTAAAACGGAAATCAAAAAATCCCAACCGTCGCCGCCGTCAATGGTTCCGGGCGCCGCCACCACCACCGCAACGCCTGAACAAACGATCAAAGCGTCTTCTTCCTCGGCGAATATCAGCGGTGGAGCGGTAAATGTACCCACACCAGTGTTACCGGTGCCGAAAGAAGTTGCCACTGAAGTATCGCCCTCAGGCCTGCTCCCCACGGGCGACGTGCATTCGGAGCCGGTGGTTGGTATTGAGCAGAGGAAGGCGGCGGTTGCAGGCGGCCCGTCAAATTCTACCGCCATCAAGAAAGGACCGGCACCTCCCCCACCACAAACACCAACCTCCCCGACTGGGAAGCAACAGCCTGCAATGCTGCTGCCGTTCGATGGTTCCGTGTCCAAGGATGTGGTTCCACCAACACCGCCGGAAACTCCACAAACACCGCCGGAAAGTGATTCCACGGCACTCGATCGGCCGGATGCAACGGTGCTGGGCGGTGCAATGCCTCCACCACCTCCCGCCCTGATGCGGATGGGAAGCAGTGGTGTGATTGAAGAGCAACAGACAAAGTCGCCCCGCAAGGAGCATGCCCCGACGCCACCGTCCGACAGAGAGCATTCTAAGGCGTCCACCCCAACGAGCGCTAAAGCAAGTGTCGGCAGCGTCCATGAGCGACCTTCGTCACCGAAAACAAATCAAGCATTTGCTGCATCTAGTACTAACAACGTTGCCATTCCGAGAGCGGTTCATCCGCATGCTTCCACCCTGCCGGAGGAGGTTGGGGTTGACGAGGGAGTGAAAATGATTACCACCTCAACGCCATCCGCGGTACGAAATCAACTGCCGCATCATGCCACCTTGATGAACAGCTCGTCGTCCTCTTCCACGACGTCGATCACGATCAACGATGCGACCGTGCTGTCCGACCCATCGAACAGCCTAGCGAGCAACGTGGCACAGGTGACGGTTGTCACTAGCCACCCACCGGTGATCATCGATAACTCTATGCCCTTGCCAGCACCAGCGGCAGCAGCTGCAGCCGGAGCAGCAGCAGCAGCAGCAGCAGCTGTATCTTCCGGCACCTCTTCGTCTGCCTCGTCGACGAAATCGTTCGGCTCATCGCAGCAGCGCCGTACTCGTGTCATATCTCCACCAGGTACCGGTGCCCACGATGAGGTGATTATCGTCTCGAACGAGCTGAACAAAACGCATGTCAACGAATCGTCGACGGACGATGACTTTCAGTCGCTGGACAGCCTGGAGAACGTTTCTCCCCGTCATCATCCTATTCGTACACCTTCACAATCGGCAGCCGGTGGGCGAGCGATTGCGCGAAAGCTGGACGAAAGCGAGGTGCTGATTGTTAGCTCCTCCGGCTATGACGAACGGCGCGATCGGGTGGTGGATGATCTGAACGCCGGTTCGCCGGATCGTGATGTGGATGCGTACGGCGACGGTGACCTGTTTAATGCGAGCAGCAATAATCTACTAAATAATAGCAGCAAACTGCTGCTGGACACTAGTCATGTATCGGTAGTAACGGTGGGCGAGGAAGAGATCAAGGTGAAGGACTCCTCGCAGCACCATCCGCAGCTAATCAATAATCCGCACGCGTCCCCCCATCATTACCATCACGATTCCACCAGTGACCTGTCGAACGTTAGCTGCGGTCCGAGCGAATCGAGCGACGATGTGAAGGTGGACATAGTGGTGGGAGCCGGCGGTCGTCAGCAGCTGGCTCAGCAGCACCAGGCTCAACATCATCATCTGCACCAGCAGCAGAGATCGCCCTCCGGTTCCTCGATTTCGCTGCCTAGCCAAACGGGCAAAGGCGCCACCGGTGGAGGGAGTATTATCAATGGTAATAGATACAATGGTGGCAGTGAGTTCCATGCAAGCCGTGAGGATGTTAGTATAATTGTGAATAAGCGAAAGATTGAAAAGTCGCGGATTTCACCGGACAGTAGCGTCGGATCGCTTGATGGTGGTGGATCGGTTCGTTCGGCAAGTACGCCCATTCACCACCAGAATCATCATCAGCACAGTGGTGCGGCGGCTGGCATAGTGATCGCTGGGAGCCATCATCAACGAACGGGTAGTAGCGGTACGACTCCACCAACAGTATTGGCGAAGCATCTCCACGATCGCAGCGATGCGGAAAGCATTGCAACCACCACTAGTCATGATAGTCGGGAGCATGCAGCGGTCGAGCTGGAAGAAGAGGTGACACTCCGACGGAAGCCACTTCCCTCGCTTGATCTCGACGACGACAAGGTAGTACCACCTTCCGCCGGGGGACCCGTATCGTCCGGATCGTCCACGTTGGTCAGTAGTGCCGGCGGTAACAGTGTTGCTACGACGGCAACGGCAGCCGGACCAGCTGGAGCTGCTGGCGTAGTGGCTGCTGGTGCTGTTGGTACAGGTGCTGCTGCCGGTACGGCCGCTACCGGCGGCAATGGTACGGCGGGCATCCGACAAAAAGCTAACCGTAACTTTACCAAGGAAGAATTGCACCTGCAAAATCTGAAGAAGAAAACGCGCAAACGGACCCGTAAGTTTGAAATCGATGGGGTACAGGTGACGACCACCACCAGCAAGGTGATCTACAGTGATGAGGATAACAACAAGCTGTACGATGATCACCTGTTCCGCAAGCAGGAACTGCGCGAGCTGAAGATGCTACAGAAGCAGGAGAAGAAACAGTTCTACGATCTGCAGGGTAAGGAAGCGATCGCCAAAGAGCAGCAGGAGAAAAAGTTCGAACAGGAGCGACTGCAGCTCGAGCGCACGTTCGAGGCAGACATGGACGTGCTGGCCCGCCAGCACCGACAGACGGTGGAGAAGTTCGAACAGCAGCAGGAAGCGGAACTGCGCAACACGTCCAAGAAGATCCGGGCGGAACAGGAGCGAGACCTGAAGCTGGTAAGATTTTTTTTAGCATCGGTGGCAGTACGTTGAAAACTAAGTATTTACATCGTCCGCTTGAATGTTTTTTTTATTCTTCTTCCTTGTCGTGAATTCAGTTCCGGGACAGTTTGAAGCAGGAAATACGGTTGCTCAAGCAGGAGGTCGATCTGCTGCCGAAGGAAAAACGAAAAGATGAGTTCCGCAAGCGAAAAACACAGATGGAGTTTGAGCACGAGGAGCGTGAAAAATCGTTCCTGTCGTCGCTGTCCGAAAATCACGAGCTGGCACTGCGGCGAATCAGCGAAATCTATCGCGAAAAGCTGTCCGCTACCGACAAGGGTTACCTGCAACAAAAGCAAACGGTAATTGGTTACGTAGGCTAGCGGAAATCGTGGGTTGACAAAAACAAAGTTGATTTTTGATAACTTATGTAAAGATCTTTCGTAAATGAAAATAGTGTGACGATCGCCACAAGCAGAAGATAGATATCGCATAGTTGCATGTAGTGAATCGATTCCTAAGAGTAGGTGCGGAAACCGATAAATTTCGCAACCGATCCCATCCGATCCGATTCCTATTCCTGATTCGATTCCGATTCCGGATCCGATTCCGGATCCGATTCCGATTTCGGATTCGATTCCGATTCCGGATTCGATTCCGATTTCGGATTCGATTCCGATTCTGGATCCGATTCTGGATCCGATTCTTATTTCGGATTCGAATCCGATTCCGGATTCGATTCAAATTCCGGATTCGATTTCGATTCTAGATTCGATTCCGGATTCGTTTCCGGATTCGATTCCGATTCCGTATTCGATTCCGATTCCGTATTCGATTCCGATTCCGGATTCGATTCCTATTTCTTTTTAGATCGTTTTAAACACTGTATCGTGGAAGCTGTACAAAGTCGATCAGAAAAACATGTTTTAACTAACCGTTTTTTCTTCAACAAATAATCGACCTCACCAGGCAATGAGAACGCGCGAAGCGATGCTGTGGGAGCTGGAGGAGAAACATATTCACGACAAGCATCAACTGGCAAAGCGTCACGTGAAGGACATTTGTTTCATGCAACGGCACCAGATGATTATCCGTCACGAGAAGGAATTGGATCAAATCAAGCGGTAAGAAACGAAGGCGACCCTTACACTTTTTCTTGCATGCTGGCGGCTTACTAAATTGTTGTGTACCGTTTATCCGCTCCCAGTATGATCACCCGGAAGGAAGAGGAACTGTTGAAGCGTCAAACGATCGAAAGGCGAGCACTGCCAAAGAGAATCCGTGCCGAACGGAAGGCGCGCGATATGATGTTCCGTGAGTCGTTGCGTATATCGATGACCACCGATCCGGAGGTGGAGCGGGACAAGCTGAAAAAGGTACTGGTGTCGATTTATTTATTATCGTTCTCTTTTACCATTATGCTCTCCCTTTTCCTCCAATGTGCGCAGTTCCAGGAGCAGGAGAAGAAGCGTTACAACCAGGAGCAGTTACGCTTTGAAACAAAGCACAGCAAACAGCTGGAAGAGTTAAGAGCTACCTCAGAGGGATCGATTAGGTAAGTGTGTGTGTGTGTGTGCGTTACAGCCCTATAAATCTCACTGGTGCAACAAGAAAGAAATCTTCGGGATCCTATAAGATCTAATTCATCTATTGGTTCACTTTCACGCTTCTATTCCAACCTCCAGGGAACTGGAACAACTGCAGAACGAAAAGCGGAAGCAGCTGCTTGAGCACGAAACGGCGAAACTTCGTGAGTGTGACGAAGCACTGCAAAAGGAGTTGCGCGAATGGAAGGCGCAGCTGATGCCCCGAAAACAGGTAAGTGCGCGATAGTAGAGGCCTTGGACCTGAATCCCACTCAATAATGGAGTTGGGAAAGAGTGTTGTCGGGAGGGATGTGTATCGGTTTAGAGCGCCGAAACACGGTGAACGAATTGTTTAAATTTAACGGCAAACTATTGCGTTTCCACTGCACGACATACTGCCGATAAATTGCTACATCGTTCGTATTTGCAACAGTACATAGGATAAAATTTAGTAATATAAATATTCTGCTGCCCGGAACGATTACTGGGGATGGTCAGGAATAGAAAAAAAAAACCTGGCATTAACAGAGCTCGAATGTGACAAGTTTGTTAACTAAAATAATGTAAATGCTAAACACTGCGCCCAGCGGCGCCCAGCATCTGATATGCTTCGTTAATCGTTCGGTTCACGGATGAATAGTGTATAAAATGGCAATGTAGCATGTGCAGACTAAAGAAAAAAACAAACTAATTGGCTTTTTTAACATATAATCCGTTTGCAGCGTAGCGCGTAACCGATTTGTATTTCAAATAACATTCCGCTGTACAGTTCAACTAACCGTAATGAAATATATTTTTCCTTCCTCTTTTTCTTACGCCTCTACCAAACACTCGAACACATGTGCGCAACACATACACACATACACACATAATGTGTCCTTCTGGATAACATTTCCTTTGCTCTCTTCCTATGCGGAATCCAATCCCAATCTTCCCCCCCGCTCCAACGCCTTATCTGCCGACGCGGACAATGTTGTGTAGGCGATTGAGAAGCATCTTAGCCGCATGGTGGACGAGTACGAGGACCGTTGGGGTCCGGTCGATCGCCGCGAGTTTGATGGCGATTTTACCGTGCCGCCGGAGCTGCGCAATCGCACCAATTCCCTCAATACCCTTTCCCTCCGGCTGCTGAACATCACGCGCTCCCGTACGTTCCTAACGCTTCCCACGATGGCAAACGGTGGCGTTGCTGGTGGTGGTGGTGGTGGTGGTGGCGGTAGCGGTGGTAGCACCAACCGGAACAGTATACACAGCTCGGTGCCGGATCTTAGTCGGTCCATGCCCAACACACCCAACTCCGGGCACAAACTTTCACTCGCGTCGTCGTACGATTCGGTGCTAGAGGAGAACGAGGGTGACAATCAACTGCCAGCGTCGTCGATGGGTGCGGGTCGTGGTGGTGGTGTTAATGGTGGTAGCAGTAGCAGAGGTGGTCCACCTTCCGCCATCAAGTACATCCACACCAACGATCCAGTGGTGAGCGGCAATGTGCACGTGAGACGCAAATCGGAAGACATGCTCTCGGGGAAGTCGCGATCGACGCGCGTACCGATCAAATCATTCCTCCACTCGAACACCCCGGTTGGATCGAGCTATTACGGTGGTGATTATGGTGGTGGTCCGCGTGGCACAACGCCGACCGGCCCGGTGGCATATTACTCCGACTCGAAAGATCGTGTCGTTTCGATCCGTGTGAACAATCAGGCCACCAATCGGAAACCGGCAAACATGTTCGAGGGTATGACAAACCGTTCCAACATACCGCAACCTTACACGGCAACTGGCGGCACGATGCCGCGCCGTACCTCCGCTGGCTGGGGACCGAGTCGTCTCGGCGACAACACGTTCACAACCGCCTCGGACGCAAACATTAACCGCCTGACTACGTTCAGTTCTGCCCGCGGTGGGCTACCACTTCCTGCGGCGAATGGTAGCGGCGGTGGTCGCAAAACTACGACACCCGGTTTGAAACTATCACCCTCGACTCCTGTGCTACTAGCACCGAGTAAGGATGATGATACGGTGGTGTAAGCTATCGGCTACGTGCCAAAGCCGAAAAGAGGCAAATTCAACAAAGAAAAACTCCCTGCCGCGTTTCAACGATGACGCATGTCCGGCCCGATCTTAGAACCGGATGGGGTGGTGTATAGCTGTGTCCGGATGATCGACCATTTCGCTACAGCCACACACTCGACCTTTTGTTTATCCTATCCTAATTCCCGAAAACTCCCTAGCACTCGAATCGAATCCAAGCCGCGCACACTCACTTAAACAGCATCATCAGGCAATCCAACGTGTGGAGCAACCTCGAAGGACGCCAAAGATGTGTTTCGGTCGTACTAACCTGCTACTACTACTACTACTACTAACCGCATCGTGAACGGGGAATGGCTACTAACCTTCAAGGCGATAGCAAACGAGCACCCCCCCCTTTTACTAATACATCTACCGAGAAGCACCTCGTGTTCTACCCGTAAGAAGAAAAAAAAACATAAGAAAATGTATGGGAGAGTCTTCGAAGGATGCGCAGACCAACCAAACCACAGTACCGTAGAAACATAATCCGGACGATACAGGATCGTGCGCGAGTCTAGTTTCTCTCTCCGGAAGTATACACACATTTTAACGGATTGCTAAGGACAGTATGGCCGTATGCGCTTCCATTACACCGAAAACCCCCTCCTTCCCCTCTTTGTACCTCCATTACCGTCTTCCGAAACGATGGTCGATTCTTTTGACGCCTGACACTATGCAATCGTCCGTTAAATCAATCAGGTTGGTGTTTTTTTTCGATGTTACTTATTTTCTTTGCACCTACAACATGTGCCGCCCCACTACACTTGTGTTGTGCATTTGGTTGTTGTTGATTACCGTTCGTTGTTTGTTTTTCCTTTTCTTTTTTGGCCTCATTTGTGTTTCATACCATTTCTGTGTGTGTGTGTGCTAGTGGTTCATATTGTTTATTAACTAAGAACTCGTTTGTTTTATTATTGTGTTTTCAACCTGATCATTATACGGTACTGTGTGTGTGTTTGTGCTAATCGTCGTTTGAATGATAATGAGCCTAGAAATCGGAATATTGTTTACGCAGCGAAAAACGTGTCGGTAGTGATAAGCGGTGCATAACTGCAACATTAGGATTCATCGCGCATGCATCATCATACTAACACAAGCCACACCGTGATCTTTAGAGAGTGAGGACGCATTTGCCGTGCATCACTGCTGTGTGCTGGTAGCAATTTATCTCGCTTGTTTGTTTGCGTCTGGGATGTGATAAACTTGTGCAGATAATAGGCATCGTCGTCGATGGTTGTATGGTGGGGAGGCTGTACATTTGAAGCAGAAACGAGAAAACTCCCTTTGCCGTTAATAACCGGTATCACGTAAGAGATCCTAAAAAAAAATCTAACAATCGTTAAATCTAAGCCAGTCGTTTACATTGAGCACAGACTAATTAGTGAAAAAATGTTGGTTACCCTCTTGGCACACCTTGGCAAAAGCAAACCTTAGTTTCTTCGCGTAACTCTCAAGCGATTTTCAAGTAAAAAGCATACCAATTGGCCAGAAAGAGTGCACCAGAAGAAGGCCTTCCTCTAACGTTGGACTTTTCCTATCTCTCACGAGCCGATTTATGTCCCTAAATCTCTGTGCATAGCTCGGTGACAGATTATGTGGGAGCCAGATGATCTGGATCATTTTTATATTCGTTTACTCCTTAAGTGTCCTTGAGTCTTTGGTGCTAAGGCATCTAAGGAGATCGTTCAATCTTTTATATGATGTCTAGGCTAAGGTCGAACCATTTAGCATTAGGTTTGGGACAGGTTGGCTCCAAAGCATGTGGCTGCTCCCTCGAATAGCACAACACATTGATCATCTTTTAGGTCTTCTGTGAAATGCAAGGCAGCTGCACGATTCGCATTTCTGAACGCAATTAAAGCCATTGGAGCGAAGCTTGCTAAACGTGCTAAACGCAGGGTCTACTGGTAGACGAACACGAGACTTACCTTAGCGGAGCTTGATTTTCGTCTAGATTCATAATTCTTGAGACTCCCTATGAGGACTCGGACCCACGATCAGCTTATAAGAAGATCAATCCTTATCAATATTTACCGGGGGTGTCTTTGAAAGAGAGAATGCCAGGTTTCACTAGAAAGGAAAAAATGTACTAAAGAGAACGTGTTTCATGGAGACTACAAAGACACAAAGCGCATCGATGACCCTGATGAATAAGCTTCAGAATGTTGTATAGCTTAGGGTGGCCCAGAGGTGGATACGTCAGAAGCGCCGGTCTTCACACGGTAGGACCGGAGATCAAGTCTCGTCTGGACCGTTCCCCCATAGTGTGAGGACTGACTATCCAACTATGCGGTAACAATAAGTCAATAAGTCTAGTAAGCCAAAAATGGCAGGCATGACCTAAGAGGTCGTTAGGTCCCGAAAGAAGAAGAAGAAGATGTTTTTACCTTGATACACAAAGTGTAATGAAGAGGACGCTTTTGTCTTTCATATTGGACGGAGTTTTCTTTTTCTTTATTTCAGTACTGTTATGGCTATGCAATGGAATACTCTTATCAAGAATTGTGTTGTAAAACCGTGCGATGATACTGATGCGCCTCCCATTGTTTGAAGTTCACCGTGCCTTACTGGCCCCCAAACCCCTTGAGTAGCGAAGCCGTCCCGCACTGATCTCTTCTGGCTTAGAATCGCTTCTGAAGTGCGCACCGTCGGCTAGTTCCGCACGTACGATCGGCATAGACAGCGGTAGGACGTGTCGTTGGAGCATCCGTACTTGCATTTGCTGCACCGTTTGCCCTTCCGGTAGACGGGCCGCTCGTACAGATTGCCTCGAATAGTTGCATACCAGATAGTACTGTGTCACCGGAAAGCCTTGCTGGGTCCCTCGGAAGCGTACCATCGCACATCCCAAGTACTGCGTATTTGCGTGTATCATCTGTGTGAAGTGTCCTATGCCGGCCTGCATCGAGTGTTTGGAGTAGCGATCGAGCAGTTTCTGGCGACCCTTGCCATACTCCAGGAACCAGTGGCGTTGAAACTTTTCCAGCGCCTGCGACACGGTCACGTTCATGCCGTAGAACCAATTGATGGCGAGATTTTGGCCGACGGTACGAAACTTGCGCGTGTTCCGACACTGATCGTGCTCAAAGCTGCACGTTCGTGCATTGTATTCTGCCATACGGGCCAGCTTATTATCCCAGTGCTAAGTGGCGAGAGCGAGAGAGAGAGAGAGAGGGAGAAAGAGTAACCGATCGAGAGGGAAGATAGTGTTGTGGAAAAAGTGGGCAAAGATAGCTGACCCAGAACTTACCAACTGCTCCATCGAGCTCGCTTCTGCGTACCGGTGAAAGTATCCACACGCAAGATTGTTCCGCAATCGGTTGTGAAACTCCAGTATCTGTGTCCGATACTCGGGCTTCATTTTGATCAGTTTGGGATCTTTGCAAGCGGGCGAAAACTTCCTCCCATTGCACACGACGTGGACGGGCGCCAGGTATCAGTGGACAGAGCTCCTTCGAGGCAGCGCAGTAATCGAACGCCATGCTACCGCGACCAGTCGCCATCAGTAGCAACGCCCAGTAGATTGCCAGGAGTTGCATTTTGTCTATCGTAAGAACGCGATTCCGTTCTGAACGGTACTATCACTGTACTGAGACAGCGTTGCGCTTCTGATCCACTTCGAGTTCTCCTTTTTACGTGTGCAGCCACGAGAAGGTGTGCGGAACACACTTTACTTATGACACCCTTTCGGGGATAACTAACGCACCCTGTTGTGCCTTGGATGGGTGCGTTCGCGAAAGCTAACGTCATCGGTGCAGCGACAGATTGAGACGATAAGATTGATAGTGGAGACGTGCGCCGCAAGACCGTCGAGAAGGTTAAGGCAGGGGGCTTTGCAGGTGTCGAAGGATAACCGACGGTAGCGGAATAGTGACACTTAACATTCAAGATCACCACTCACCACTACCCGTGCATATCGCATTGCGTATCCGGCTGCCAAGCGCCCGCCGTGCTTTGTCAAATTAATTCCAAGCCATCACTTCCGTATCGGGTGGGTAGATGCGGTGACAACGGTGGGAGGGAGGGGTCATGAGTTTCTGTTATGAAAATGACAAAGTGGCATGAAACTGATAAAATTATTGAAATGTCCAAACTAGTGTCTCATTTACTAAGTGATCGTGATCGACAAAATAAACATGTACACCTGATCTCGACCTACTTGGAATTCCGGCGGAAGTAGAAAATTTGTGAGTCATGTTCGGTTGGCGGATGGGCAGCGCTATGGTTCATTCGTTTGGCTCAAAACCCTTACCTTGTATGATCGATTCATGCGCGAAAGGTGCAGCACAATTGCACCTCACTCTCGATTGTGCGTGTGCCCCTGAGTCGGAATGCATCGTGCACATTTTGTGCCGTGATGTAATCGGTGTGGGACCATTATGCATGTATGTACATGTTCATAAACGTGCATAAAATACTCATTCGTCACCTCTGGCACCTCACTCTGCTATCACTGAAGTACGGAGTCATGTGCAAATGGGGGAGAATCGGTGGCGTGGTGAGAGATGTCAAATCCAGTAGGTCTCTTCGGTAGACATTTGCCCAAACCGACTTCATAAACTCGTTAGTGGTGAAGTAGTTGGGAATCCTCACCTTCGACGTTCATTTTGAGTAATTTTCATCACATGAACCAGTTCATTTGGTGTTCCTGTTATAATCATTCGCCCATCAGATGGATGATAACACTGGATAATAACCAGATAAGCCTTGGTTGCCTCGCAAATGTCAAAGGAGAAGCCTACAGCGCACTGTTGGGTGATCCGCATCTGTCACCTATTCAATTTTTAAAATCTTTACAAGCAGTGAGCAGTCGACTCTGTGAGGAAGTCGTGCGCTATTTACATCTATTTCCGTTCGGGATAAAACTCGCGCAGCACGATGGTGATGATGATGATGATGAAGATACCCACCACTATCCTGTACATTGGGTTTCACATGAACTAAACGAATGGGTGTTTGATCAATAAATTGACATAGAGAGAGGAGCTGGACCTCTGAGCAGGTTTCTGCCTGATGCTTTACACTTACTTACTTATCGAGCGCTACTTGGCCTGCTGCAACAATCCTCGATTTCTGTTCCTGTTCTGGCAGACGCATCAACGTCATCACTCCATCTCAGTTAGGGACTACCACGCCTCCTCCGTCCGGTGTGGACGGCCTACAAAGACTTAACGGGTTAGGTCAAGCCGGTGTCATTCTCAATGATGAACCACCATCCCACCGAGGCGCGGCGAGTCTAAGAGCTCGGCATTGTAGCGGCTCCTCCATTGTCCTTCCAGACACATACGGGCCAAAAATCCTTCTGAGCATCTTCCCTCTCGAACGCGACTAGGAGGGTTCGTCAGTTTTGGACAGAGTCCCTGTCTCAGAGGCGTATGGGATTACTGGGACTATAAACGTTCTGTACAGACCCAACTTCGTCCG